>NC_141030.1:42375000-42505000 GCF_052040795.2 Danio rerio
TCAAATGTAAAATAACCCTGTATAAAAGGGGTCTCAAGCTGCCGGCCCACAGGCCATTTGCGGCCCCCGCTCCTCCTCACTCAGGTCCGTAACTGACATCAAAAATATAATGAGATTCGGCCTGCCAAAACCTATATTTTAAATCACTATCATTTATTGTCCAGTAGGTGGTTTTGACCCCCCACCTACTGGACATTTAAGGTACAGTACTATATAACCGGTTTACTTTCGGTTTCTCTCAGCGTGCTGTCGAGAGTAACACACATGCAGGTAATTTCTGGGGCTGATTTAAACATTGAATTATATGTCTGTAAGTGCTCTATTTGTACTAAAGCTCTAGTTTTGTAAATATTCAAGGGTCATTTGATTATAGTCAGTTTTACACCACCTGTATTTTGTTGTACAAACACCTCTTCATGGCTTACACAATATGATAGTGGTCTACATAGGATCTATTTGCCAACTATTAGATTTAAATGGTCTCATTTAATAGATTTTCTTCATATGCATATTAAGATTTGTATAAAAAAAATGTGCCTTACTAACTATTTGACTGCTGGCTGAACTGAACTTGTTAAAGTAAAAATGAATATATATAGTTAAAGTCAGAATTATTAGCCCCCTTTGATTTTTTTTTCTTTTTTAAATATTTCCCTAGTTATGTTTAAGAGGGCACAGAAACTTTCACAGTATGTCTGAAAATATTTTTTCTTCTGGAGAAAGTCTTATTTGTTTTATTTCAGCTAGAATAAAAGCAGTCATTAATTTTTTAATAAACATTTTGAGGAACATATTATTAGCCTCTTTAAGCATATTTTTTTTTTGATAGTCTACAGAACAAACCATCGTTATACAATAAACTGTAATATTTTTATATCAATTTATACTACCCCTTCAATATGTACAATAACAAACAAAAAGAAGGAGCTTTGACTGCGTATACACCGGGGAAGAATGTCTGAGTGCATCAATTACATCAGGTTTTCACTTTTTGGTTGTGCTTAAATGTTAAAGCGGTCCTCCTATGAATTGTCAGTCTCTGATTTAGCCCTCCGCCAATTTGAGTTTGAGACCCCTGCTGTATAGACTTCATTTATCTTTCTTTAAGTGACAAACATTATAAATTGTTGAGCCTAAAGGCTTAAAACTAGCTTGGAATGTACAAAGCCAGTCACAAACCTTAAACAAATATTCAAAGGGTAACATTTTTGGTAAATTTGTGAAGTTATATATAATCCTGACTCTACTTGTCCTGCAATGTGTCTATTACAAATGCTCACATTGCGATAACAATGCTGAAGCCACATATATTGATAAATGTCCTCTCTCTGTTAAACATAAATTGAGAAATGATTAATTTGGGGGGGGGGGGCTAATAATTCTGACTTCAACTGTATAGTGACTTGGGATCCTTTGATTGGAGGATCGTGATTAGCTATTGTGGGCCAGTTGGGTCAATCATGAGCACGTGCTCCTCTAGTAGTTTAATATTAAACCTCACTTATTTTAACACTTTTCAATGCGATTTTCTTCAGTGTTTAGCATTTTTGAACCCTCAACCCTGGAATTAATGAAACATGCTTAAAAAAATAACTCTTTTAGTCTTTCTAGATACAGTAGGATTTAGAAAATTGTAGGTTCTGCATTTTTTATATCTATTGTACTGCACATTACCTTCATGGAACAATATAGATGTTAAAATAACTGTATGTCATAAGAAATGAAAATAATTTGGAAATTGTTGTTCTCAGGTGAGAAGGTTTGGGCTCTCTATGGCTATGATATTGTGCAAGGCTATCCCAAGAGTCTCAGCATGTTCCGTCTGCGGAAAAATGTGAAGAAAATCGACGCAGTCCTCTACAAGGAAGACAGCAACACAATCCTCTTTTTCGCCAACAACCAGGTTTACAGGTCAGTGAATCACTTGAAAAAAATCGTTTCAAATTAGCTGCTTTTACAAAAATCGTCACCTAACAAGAATGAATGTCTTGCAGTTATAATGAAAGAATGAAGAAAATGGATAAAGGTTTTCCTAAACCAGTGCAGAAGGTTTTCCCTGGAATGACCGGGAAGGTCACCGCAGCCTTCCAGTATAGAGGTATAAAGGGTTTTACTATACAATATCACAAAAGAAAAAAAAAACTGAGGTAAAATCACATCTAACACTGTCTTTTTTGTTTTTTTGTAGGTTTTAACTACCTCTTCAGTGGATCAAAGATGCTTGAGTTTGGCTCCAACAACAAGCTGTTACGCGTCCTGAACAACAATTATTTCCTGCCGTGCAAATAATCTATTTAATACTTAACGCCTGAAGAAGAATCCGAGCCATCAGTATTTTATATTACTGAGTAACTTATTGCAAATTAACTTATTTTACCAAAAGTATTCATGTGATTGTATTATCCCTTAAAATCATTTGCGTGTGTGACAATGATCTGATCAATGCAATTTTGAATAAAGGTTTGAGCAATTTGATTAACAGTCTGAACGCTGGTTTTTGGGTCAATGAGTTAAATTAAATGGGTCAAGTTAAATTTAGTCTACATTCAGTATAAATTATATTAATAGCAAGTTGAGTGTCTAATTTGACTTGTGTGGGGGAAAAAGCTAAATAAATAATAGGTATGATTATTGTGACATGCTTATTAAATTGCATTAAAATGAAATCATATTAAACTCTATTATAACCTACATAATTAAAAATGTCTTGTTGACAAATGTAAAACCAAGTGGTTTGATGTACAGTAGCAAAATATAGATGCAAGATGACAATACACATTGTCATCTCATTTTGAGCCACTTTGCAAAAAAATCCAAAAGCATTACATGTTTCTTTTTCCCATGATAGCTTTATAAAATAATATGTAATTTTAAGGATTTCTATACATTTCATACTTTTCTAAGTTATCAAATTATATAAATATAAGAAATCAACTTCTCATTAAAACATTGAAATTATACCACAGATATTCACCGGCCACTTTATTAGGTACACCTTACTAGTACAAGGTTGAACGCCCTTTTGCCTTCAGAACTGCCTTAATCCTTCATGGCATAGATTCAACAAGATACTGGAAATATTCCTCAAGTGATGTTTTGTAAAAAAATTTCAGGAGGAGCATGCGCAGAAGTTTCAGTATCGAATACGTCATTGACAATCATTAGTTTCCTGTTCTTAGCTGACAGGAGGGGCACCCGGTGTGGTCTTCTGTTGCTGTAGCCCATCTGCCTCAAGGTTGGACGTGTTGTGTGTTCAGAGATGCTCTTCTGCATAAATTGGTTGTAACGAGTGCTTATTTGAGTTACTGTTGCCTTTCTATAAGCTGGAACCAGTCTGGCCATTCTCCTCCTCTGGCATCAACAAGGCATTTACACCCACAGAACTCCCGCTCACTGAATATTTTCTCTGTAAACCCTAGAGATGATTGTGCATGAAAATCCCAGTAATACAGAGTTTCTGAAATACTCAGACCAGCCCGTCTGGCACCAGCAACTATGCCATGTTCAAAGTCACTTAAATCAGTTTCTTTCCCATTCTGATGCTCGGTTTGAACTGCAGCAGATCGTCTTGACCATGTCTATATGCCTAAGTGCATTGAGTTGCTGCCATGTGATTGGCTGATTAGAAATTAGCGTTAACGAGCAGTTGGACAGGTGTACTTAATAAAGTGGCCGGTGAGTGTATGTATAAATTATTTTTTGATGACGATTTCCTAACATTTGATTTATTTTAATGATAAAAATGATAATCTGAGATAATGAACATTTAATTTGGGATAATGGTTTTATTTAAATATATTTTGCTGATATTATATAATCAAAATAACTACTAATACTATTAAAGAATGACCTGAATCTACAAATAAACAGAAGTAAAATACACTAGTCTCTATGTTAATCTGCAATATTACAGCACATGTGTTTCAGATTTTCTCTATTGTTGTCTAGGACGTGTTTATTTCTTTATAGGAAAATTCACCCCCCAAATCAGACGAGTAACTCAGAGATTGCCCGCAAACACATGGCTTCGGTGTTAAGAAAGGACAGAGCGGCGATGGGAACCAAACTGTGCATCTTCGGATTGCGTGCAGCTTGTGTGTCTCCAAGCTTTCCTGTTGCATGAGTCTCATCCAGGTTAATTTCACATTAAACGCTTTAGAAATAATTGGGGGCTGTGAATCTCACCGAGTGATGATGAAAGTGTGCCTGAGCAAGGCCTTTCTAAATGCAACTCCAGCTTCCTTAAAAACACACACTGATGTCAGATGTCAATTAAAAAACTGCAAAGCTTTCCTTCATATAAAAATAAAATCTTACCAATTCTGTTCCAATATCAACTTATTGTGGTGTTTTTGTTTGCATGTTCTCCCCGTGTTGGCGTAGGTTTCCTGAAAATTGTAAAGTGGCAATAACAAACCAAAATATATATAAATATTACTCTGATATTAAATAGTGAAACTATTAGGATCTGCAAATGATCAGTCAGAATGGAAATTGATTTAATGTGTTTAATAATACATATTTTAGATATTTTACTTAGACAATTATACAGCCTCACTTTTTTTGCCTTATTTCAAAATTCTTCTCAATCATTTTTTGTCTTTAGGTGTTTAAATATTTTGTCTTTAAGTGTTTTATTTAATTCTAACTTTAAGTGACTAAACATACAGCTGAAGTCAGAATTATTAGCCCAGGGAATTATTTTTATTTCCCAATTTCTGTTTAATAGAGAAACCATTTTTTCAACACATTTCTAAACATAATAATTTTAATAACTCATTTCTAATAACTGATTTATTTTATCTTTGCCATGATGACAGTACATAATATTTTGCTAGATATTTTTCAAGACACTTCTATACAGCTTAAAGTGACCTTTAAAGGCTTAACTAGGTTAATTAGATTAACTTGGCAGGTTAGGGTCAAAATGACCTTAAAACTATTTAAAAAAAATCAAAAACTGCTTTTATTCTGGCTGAAATAAAACAAATAAGACTTTTTCCAGTAGAAGAAATATTATCAGACATACTGAGAAAATGTCCTTGCTCTGCTAAACATCATGTTGGAAATATTTAAAAAAGAAAAATGAAATGAAAAGGGGGCTAATAATTCTGACTTTAACTGTGTATTCATATATAATCAAATAATACATATAATAAATATAATAATAATAATAATAATAATAATAATAATAATATAGTAATATTTCCTGTGGAGTTTAATCAAAAAACAAGCATACGTGCAAGTATACAGTAGTTTGCTATAAGACTTTTTAAAAACATGAAAGAGGAAAAATCTGTAAATAATAAACAAAAATCAAATAAAATAATATACTGATATTTGACCGTAAAACTATTATGATCTGCAAATGATCAGTCAGAATACAAGAAGTCTCTTAATGTCTCTTGAAAATGCTTAATTTTAAATGTTTAACTTATTATTTCTACTCTGCTTATTATTACTATTACTATTTACCTTTTTTTTTTTTACTATTTTTAATGACAGTTTTATTTATATTTATTATTTATTTCTTAATTGCTTTTAATTGTTGTTTTGTGTTTTGTCTAAGTCTCTGAACATTTTTCAACTTCATTAAGTGATTTAACATATATTCATATATAATATATTCATGTATTATTAATATTTCCTCTAGATTTTAATAATACTTGTAAAATTGTTCAACAAAATTGTAATTGAAAACAGGGATTTATGTGCATGTATACAGTAAATAGTTTGATTTGATATACTTTGTAAAAAAATATGAGACAAGAAAATATAAGAAATGTGGCAATAATTAACAAAATCAATAAAAAAATTAATTATCCACGGACACTTAAACTATTATAATCTGCAAATGATCAGAATAGAATAGATCAGAATAGAAAAAGTCTCTAAATGAAGTCTTTGAAATTACTTTATTTTAGATATTTTACTTATAATTAATACTTTTTTTTACTACTTTTAATGACTATTTTACTTATATTTACTACTTATAGCTTTTTTTGCCTTATTTCTAAATTGTTCTAAATTGTTTTGCTTTTTGTCTTTAAGTCTTTGAATCTTTTTCAACTACATTAAGTGATTTAACATATATTAATACACACTCAGAAATAAAGGTACAAAAAATCTGTCACTGGCGCTATTTAAAAGCTACACTTTTGTACCATAAAGGTGAAAATTAGTACCTTTAGGGTACACTTTTGTACTTTTAAGGTTCACTTTTATATATCTTTAAGGTAATATGAGGTACACATTCTTACTTTAAGTATTAATATGTATCTTTAAGGATCTGTTAGAAACAAAAATGTACCTTTTGAAAAGGTACCGACCCAGTGACAGATTTTGTATCATTATTTCTGAGAGTGTGTATAATAAAATAATAAATAAATAATATATTATTATTTCCTGTGGATTCTAATATATAATCATTTATTTGATTCTTTTACTACTTTTAATTACTAATTCACTTATATTTACTATTAATAAAGTTTTTTAAATTTCTGAATTGTTCTCAATTGTTGTTTTTTGTCTTTAAGTCTTTGAACATTTTTTCCGCTTCATTAAGTGATTTAACATATACTAATATATAATAAATAATATATAATATATTAATATTTCCTGTACATTTAAATATGTACTTGGAAAATTGTATAACAAAATTATGATGCAGATATTTAGTAAACAGTAGCAAAAACAAAACAAAATAAATCTCAATAAATAATACACTGATATTACTTAACTCAAATTAAAAGTATTATAAAACTATTATACTCACACTATTATAATCAGCAAATTATGAGTCAGAATAGAAATGGCGTCTTAATGTCTTAAAAACTTTTTATTTTTGATGTTTTACTTATAATTATTATTTTTTTACTACTTTTAATCACTGATTTACTTATATTTACTACTTATAATGTTTTTTGCCTTATTTTTTAAATTGCTCTTTATTGTTGTTTTGTGTTTGAATATTTGAATATTTTTTAAATGCATTAAGTGATTTAACATATATTCATAAATAATAAAATAATACAATAATAAAGGGCAGCACAGTGGCGAAATGGGTAGCACAACTGCCTCACAGCAAGAAGGTCACTGGTTGGCTAGAAAGGCACGTGCTGTGTAAAACATATGCTGGATAAGTTGGCGGTTCATTCCACCGTGGCAACCCCTGATTAATAAAGGGACTAAGACGAAAAGAAAATGAATGAATGAAGCATATATTAACATTTCCTGTGAATATTAAATATATAACACTTGAATAAATGTACAACAAAATTACCATTAATAAGAACAGTGGCAAAAATAAACAAAATAAAAGCACAATAAATAAAATACTGACATTACTTAACTTAAACTAATAGAACTGTTATATTCCACAAATTATGAGTCGGAATAGAAATTGTCTCTTATTTTCTTTGAAAATACTTTATTTTAGATATAATAATTATTACTTTTTACTGCTTTTAATGACTAATTTACTTTATTTATTACTTAAAATGTAATTTGCCTTATTTCTAAATAGATAATTTTCCTGCTTTATTAGTGGATTTAACATATATTATTACATAATAAAATAATATTGAATTATTTCTTGTGTATATTTAAAATTGTACAACAAATTTATAATTAAAACAGGATTTTTTTTTGCCAATATACAATAAATAGTTATGTTAATAGCCTCTTTATGTCCTAAAAAGTATTTACTTTTAACTAGTTATACTTACTAATTTACTTCTATTTATTACTTATAATGTCTTTTGTTTAATTTCTAAATAGTTATTTTTTTCCCACATTATTAGGTGATTTAACATACATTAATAAAATTATATATTATTATTTCTGTGTATATTTAAAATTTTACAAGGCATTTTTTTCCCCAATATACAATAAATAGTTATATTAATAGCCTCTTAATGTCTAAAAAAAAGTGTTTAATTTTGACTAGTTTAATTACTAATTTACTTATATTTACTACTTATAACCGTTTTTTTTGCCTTATTTCTAAATTATTATTTTGTGTTTATAATTTTGATTATTTTTGCGCTTCATTAAGTGATTTAACAGCTTTATTTAGTAGATTATAAAAGTGTGTTTTTGATTCATTAAAAAAGAAAAACAATGCTATTTCTCAGAAACTGACAGAAGCAAAAGCTTCTCTGATCACAAATGCAGGTCTTCAAATTATAAGTCACATTCAGCATTGCTTAACAGACACAAGCAGAGTAAAACCAGCAGAAACCAGTGGGATCTGCGCAGTGAGTAACACAAATCTGTCATCATACCTTTGTCATGTCACGCATCTGTGCTTTCCGAACACCATCATCAGACATCAGGACAAAAAGAGGCTTTTCGGATGCAAACACACCTAGGAATAAAAATAACAATAATATATGTGTAATTATGGACGTGTAGTATGAGTCAGAATCTCGGCGTGCAAAAATTAACAAAGAAATTCATCCTAAAAAACGATGAATGTGGAAACAGTCACTTTGGTTTTACCACAAAAAACACAGTTATTGCTGTTGTGGTTACTTTGCAGGACTTTTAGTGTGTTTTTGTAAGACTGTTCTCGCAGAATCATTTGAAGATGACACCCATACAGTCTCACACTCATACATTATGGCCCCATATAGCGCATGTGTTTGGACAGTGGGGGAAGCCGGATCACCCGGAGGAAACCCACGCCAACACGGGGAGAACATGCAAACTATGTTTTTATTTATGTTTTAACACCATATCAGCATTGTGGAGAGGTAAACATGATCGAACACACAATGAGGGGGGAGAGCATGCTCAGAGCCCAGCGGCTTACCAGCAGGCCCATCAGAAATAATAAATAACACCTGTTTATAGTGATTGTGCCGGAGAGACACCCTTCTTAAGGAGAACAGAAGGAGCAGCCGGGAGAGGACAGAGCACACACACATACACTGCTACGCGTGTTGTGCATTTATAAAATAAAAATATACTACGTACCTGATATCGCCGACCCTGTCTTCTTCTTCCCACACAACAACTAACTTTACTACAAGCATATATTTATGGCAATAATAGTAATAAATATTTAAAAATGTTTTTTTTTTTAATCAAAACAGATTTTTTTTAATAAACAACCATTATAGAGCAACATAAATGACAGCATTAATAAAAGGTCATAAAAGATTTTCCAATTTAGTCGAACATAAATATTCTTAAGTTCGTTGTTTGCTGAATATAATTTGATTTCTAATATCATTTAAATATACACACTCTATTAAAAGTTCAATATTCCTACACAAATTGGGTTCCCCTCCCTTTTTCAACAAATATGAGTGTGTACATCTCGAGACAGAAATGGTTCACTACCTTCTTATTTTAAGTGACAATAAATAATAAATCTTAAAACAATTACAATATTTTAAACCTGTTTTTTGAATAATTTTTTATTATTTTTACAACATTTAAAGAGGGATTGTCATGCCTTATTATTTTCTCTTTCATTTTATTATTGTACTCTTTTTCTGGCACTGTCCTTGTACTTTCATTGTAATAGAAATAAATAAACTTGGTAAAAAAAATCAATAAATAAAAATAAAAATTCTTGACTACACAATTCTACATCTTATATATATATATATATATATATATATATATATATATATATATATATATATATATATATATATATATATATATGTATATACACAATACAACTTGGTCATGTCTATTTTTAAAATGGTAACAGATTCACTAAATACAATTTGTTCAAATGCCACTAATCTGCATAGTTGGTTTGAACGTCTATAAATTTCCATAAAATGTTTTTTTTATAAATCATTAAATATTCAGTAAACAGATCAAAAGCATTTTAAATTATTTATACAATTTCTAAACATTAAATATTGTTTACATACACATATATTTTTAGTTTTCATCATATGCAGTTTCATTTTCATACACAGTTTCAATCTACTACAACTTCTATGTTAAGCTGCTTTAACATTATCTACATTGTAAAAGCGCTATAGAAATAAAGATGAACTGAATTAAATCGTTTAAATTATTATTTCTATAGGAAACTTTGCAATATTATATTTGTGCATATACATTAGGGTTAGTAAGTACATAAGCAAAATCCAGATCTAATCTAACAAAACAACATAACGGTCGAAAAAAAAAAAAGTACATCCAAATTAATGTTAGGATAAAATACATAATCATATTTTAATAAATATGAAAAAAAAATCACAATACAATTATGTATATAAAATGTATATACTATAAATATTTCAATGCCTAAAGATGTTAAATGACTAAACTCTTATTTGGTAACACTTTACAATAAGGTTTATTAGTTAATGCATTTACTGACATGAACAACACATGTACAGCGTTTATTAATCATAACTGAACATTTACTAATGCATTATTAACATCCAAGTCCATGCTTGTTAACATTAGTTAATGCACTGAGTTACATGAACTAACAATGAACTACTGTATTTTCATTAACTAACGTTAACTAACATGAACAAATACAGTATTAGATGTATTGTTCATTGTTTGTTTATGTTAGTAAATGCATTAATTAATATTAACTAAAAAACCTTATTGTAAAGTGTGACTTCTTATTTTAATGGATATAATGGTTTATTAAAACAGTTTTGTTAAAATGCCCCAAAATAAATTATCTAAATTTATTGAGAAACGTTTAAAAATGGATTTTCTTAATGAGGTGTACTCATTTATGTTTAGCCCTGTATATATGCTTATATACTTTAAAAATAAAATATATCCTTTTTAGTATTATGCTGTGTGTAGTGTGGGACATGTCTCCCTGATTTCCTCTCCGGTGATGAAAGGTGTGATAGTGTATTTGTGACTCAGTGTTGCGTTGCACAATCAGTGCTTCTGTGGTGTATAAAAGAGTGGAGAAAACAGCAGTCTGCATCAGTTTCTTGAAGGAGAAGGAAAGCAAACATGAAGACCTGCTTCAGGCTGTGTGTTTTCATCACTCTGCTGTTTTCAGGCCACAGCAGCCCGATCGCGCCGCCTGCTGGAGGAGACCAGGACAAACTCGCGGAGGTCAGTACGACACCTATTTTAATGACTAAATGTGTGAATTCAGGTCAATTGAGATACTTTATGCCATTGCGATGACCATGAAAAAAGTGCACCAATTGACCTGAACTCACTCTATATACTTTATGTGTGCCTATTTAACCATTTTGGCAGACAAATCTGTAATCGAAAGTGAGCAAAGTTATCCACAAACTTCCCTTCAGGGATGTCCTCACTAGAATAGAATAACTAATTGCAGGCCTGTAGGCAGCCTGGTAAAAGAGGTGGTTCTTTTTTCTTAAAAAGTGGACCCTTTTGCAGTTTTTTGCCTTATTTTCTATTTAATCATGTTAAAATACTGCATTTTAGTGACACTTTAAGCACTATTTTTTGCTGAATTAGCTTGTTGGATGGTCGTCATAACCAACCACATTTTCTAATGCGTCAAAAACATTTCCTTAACATTTAGAATAAAAAAATTACTTATTATTAGAATTGTACTTCTTTTTTTTTATTATTTAAATGTATTACAATATCATTGGTAAAAAAAAAAATAGGAATCTGTTAAAGTTTTTAATTAAAACTAGCCTATTGTCATGTATTAGGCAAATAACAAACTGGCCAGCACATTCAACTTTCCTAAAAACCGCATCACAGGATTCCTCTTAGTCTTAAAGCCTTATTCAGTGGGTTATTTACACAATTTACCATAAAATAGCTATAAAAATAGGACAAATTAGCTCATGTATAAAATAAATTCTGGACCTTTGTCAGTGAGGGGTGGGTCTTTCGAACCACCCGAACCCCCCATGGCTATAAGCCTAAATTGTATAACTAGTAATTGTACAAAAGCAGAATGCTTTAAGTGAGAAGTAAATAGGGTTAAAGCGAGATTAGAAAATGTATAAAGGCATTTTTACACAGAAAAGAGGCACAAAAGCAATAAATCTGCCAATATTCGCATTTACTCAACCATTCAATGCAGCAAAGTGTCTTTACACTCAATTCTGAGCAGACACAGACTCGCTTTAGGGTCTTAAATCAGCTGTATGCTAAACTACAAATATATTAGACTTTAGTATTAGTATGTCAGACTTTAAATATAAAAACCTTAGAAGTCTATGTAATGTCCATATTTACTGTAGAAAGCTACGGTACACTCTAAAAAACATGTTATTTATTTAACTCAATGGTTGAGTTAAAAAAATATGTGATGCTTTGTGGGGTTATTTTGAACCTTTATTGGGTTATTTATTAATAAGTAAAGCAGTTGTGTTAAATATTTGGTGCTTTGTTGGGTTATTTTAACCCTTTTTTGGGTTATTTATGTATTAACTCAACCAGATGGGTTAAAAATTGTGAATTTCAAGTCAACTGATTTAACTGACACAGAACAGTTGTATTAATATGCATGTGCAATGTTGTTTTAGCATTATAACATTTATTTAAGCTTAAGCTCAAGTTTTTTTTTATTTTTATCAAATTACCTTGTGTCGTGTTTTATCCGCTTCACCCGCACTATTAATTATTGATGATACAAACGTGCGCTCAGCCGATGTTTTTGAAAACTGCAAGTTGTTTATTTACACAGCCAGATTGATAAAATTAATAGTAGTACTAACAATAGTAATATCAGAATATAAAAAATAACATGCAATCAAAATAACCCAATGCATTAGGTTAAAAAAACTTATAGATGGGAAGGTGCTATGATAACCTATAGTTGGGTTATATGTTGGGGTATTTTAACTCAACTATTTTAACTGAGTATGTGTGTGTTTATGTGTGTGTACTGACTTTGGTGGTTTACAAGTGGTTTAAAAGGACAAGCCTGATGTTGTTGCTACTCAAAACACTTAAAATTCATATCTAATCGGTAGGGCCAGACGGAATCTGCGGACGTTTTTTGCCATTTCTGCAGAGAATTCTGGTAAAAATCTGCGGATTTCTGCGGAATTATTTTGGGAGTATCCAGCGGAGTATCATAACTTACACCTTAATATATTAAATAAAAAGGAATAAATTACTGAATAAAAACTGAATAAATTCAGATTTACACATTTACTCAAGTAAATAAACAGAATTAATAATGAGCTATAAATCTGCGGAATTTGCATAAATCTGCATAAATCTGCGCGCGCAGATTCCGTGTGAGCCTACTAATGGGGTATTTCGGCATTCAAATTTTGCCACGTTATCTATGTGGGTTGAGTTTAGAGGTAACTTGATGTCTTTGCAAATCATAAATCAACAACAGATCATGTACATCTAATTTAATTCACTTTGAAAATGCAAATGCAGTGCTGGTGTGAACACAAATTATTATGCTTAAATTTAAAGAGATAGTTCACCCTAAAATTAAAATGTACTCACTGTTTACTCACGACAAGTTTCTTTCTTCTGCTAAACACAAAAGAAGATAATTGAAGAAAGCTGAAAACCTGTAACCATCGACTTCCATAACACTTGTTTTTTTCTACTATGAAAGTCAGTGGTTGGAGGTTTCCAGCTTTCTTTAAAATATCTTCTGTGTTAAACAAGTGAAACATGTTTGGATGAAGGAATAAATAATGACATTTCATTTTTGGGTGAACTATCCTTTAACAGGTATTTGAACGGGCTTTAACTGTGATCTGCTGTTTCAGAATTACCTGACCCGACTGTATGGGTTGCCGAAACCTGCACAGAACCCGAGCCCGTCTGGTGGTGAGAAACGTTCCAGTGATATGAGACTGAGGCTCAAGGAGATGCAGCAGTTTTTTAAACTTAAGGTGTCTGGAAAGCTGGACCAGGAGACGCTGGAGGTGATGAAGAAGCCCCGCTGCGGAGTTCCAGACATCAAGGCCTACTCAACCTTTGCTGGAGACTACAAGTGGAAAAAACATCAGCTGACCTACAGGTAACCGATCACAGAAAAACAGAGCATGTGCTGTTAAAGAGATTTACTTGTTTCAAGTCTTTATGAGTTTGTTAAACAGTAAAGAAGATATTTTGAAGAATGTTGGAAACCTGTAACCCTTCCATTGTGTTTGTATGTCCTACTATGGAAGTCAATGGTTACAGGTTTTTAGCATTCCTCAAAATATTTTGAGGAAAAAATGTGTGGAAAATATGTGTGGAAATGTGTGGAAAATAATATGTGTTCAACTAAAATAAGAGGTTTGAAACTTCTTACCATATTTCACCAGTTAATTGATTACTTTTTTTGTACTACAAATTTTTTTATTTAAATATGCAAATGAGACATTTTTTATGAAATATGCATTAGTTTGAACATTTCTATAGCACTAAAATCTTAACATTGGATAAATTCAGACCAAATATTTATTTTTTTTCACATTCTAGAATCAATCTAATTTTTTCTGATGGAGTTTTGAGAATTTTTAGTTCTGAACATACTGTAAAGAGTCTTTGTATTTTCCTATTTTTTGTAGAATAAAATGCAATATACGAGGAAAATTATGCGGGAAATGCAATATATATGCATATATATAATATACATATAATATTGCAATATATAATGCAAAATACATGCATATATCTATCTTTAAGTCAAGATGAAGTGGGGATTTATGACTGGGTGCATGAAAAAAACATATTATTAAGAAAACAGTCTTTAAAAATATGCATTGTAATAAAAATCTATAGACACAAATTTACTTAAATGTATTTTGGATGTTCATTTTCCATTACACTTAAAAAATGATTATGAAAAATCTAAATCTCAAAATTGAGATGCATGAAAAACAAATAAAAAATGTCTTAATTTCACTTTTTTGTTCTTCATTACAGCATTAAAACACTTTTTAGCTAAAACAATGGTTCTTTGTTCTCCTTAAAAAGCTACTTAATGGCTAAAAGCAGTTTGAGTGTCAAAAAAGCCAACAATAGCAATTCCTGTGGTTGCTGATGATACTGTGAGGTCTTATAAAGCCAGAAACAGGCTGATTTTGGAGTTTTTCTTTCTGCCAGGATTGAGAACTACACCCCTGACATGTCAGTGGCAGAGGTGGATGACTCCATCAGTAAAGCTCTGAAGGTGTGGGCTGACGTCACTCCACTGAGATTCACTCGCATCTACAGCGGCACAGCAGACATCATGATCTCCTTCGCCACTGGAGGTCAGTCTCTGAAACTCAATATTAATGCATATATAATATACATATATAAATCCTTACTGCAAGCTACATTTGAACAAATATGCAATTAGAATTATACCTTTATTGTCATTGTAGCAGTGTAGTACAGAATTTGTGTAATAGCTCTTAGATACCAACGACAATAAAAAAAGTACAAAACAAATAAACAAAAGTATCAACAATAAACAAAAGCCTGAACAAGACTTATTTGGAAAATGTTTGCGATTTGCTGCAGTGCGTTACGATGGATAGCATTTTCATTTTATGAATATAATTTTAAAATTTCCCACCCATTTTTATTGCAAGTACAATTGACATTGTTTATACACACACACACACACACATATATATATATATATATATATATATATATATATATATATATATATATATATATATATATATATAATATAAATATATAAATATATATATTATATAAATATATGTATGTATATATATATGTATTTATATATATGTATATATATACACCAAAACCTAAAATACACTGTCTAAAGAAAAATAATAAAAAAGAAAAGTAATATTAAAAACAATAAAAATAAAAAAAACTCAATTTAAAAAAATAAAAGTAAGAAAATAAATAAATAAAATAATAATAAATAAATAAAATAATAATAAAGTAAATAGAATAAATAAATACAAAAATAAATAAAATAATAATAAAATAAATAAACAAATAAGTAAATAACTAAGTAAATACATAAATATATAATTAAAATAATAAGTTTAATAATAAAAAATAAAAAAAGTAAATAAAAAAAGTAAATAAAAAAATTTAAATGATAATAAAATAAATAAATAAGATTATCACTCATTTGCGGGCGTCCGGGAGTCTCTGTACATTTGCGGGAGACTCCCGAAACAAGTGATTGGTGATTCCACATATGCCAAACAAACCGCGCTACATGGGCACCCTTATAGAGGTCTTGTCAAAAGTTAAAAGAGGCTATCCGTGATCTTAGATGGGCATTTTATTTCTATATATAAAATTGTGGCCACGCTTTTTTTTTTAAGGTGCAATTTTCAATGTTAACAAACCATTAACTAAAACGTTTGCTTCAATAAACCCCTAATTTGATGCTAATAGTCATTTTAATAGTAAGGATGAAGTTGGGTTTAGGTATTTAGGTTGGGTTTAGGTATGATTAAGGGTGTAGAATAAGACTAAGCAGAATATGTGCTTATTCAATACTATAATTTATTTGTTTTATTCCTTTTATCCTTATTTTTGGGGTTAATTGCATGTCTAATGTTTTATGTCTTATGGTTTTAAGTGTAAAAAAAAGTTGTGAGTCATTAATGAAAACTCTTGACTGCAAAACAAATCTATCTTTGAGTATAAATAAAGTAATCTACCTATGATAAACAGCCGATATATTTATAATAGGCAGGTAATAAAAAATAGTTCATAGTTAGAATTGGTCCCTACATTAAAGTGTTAACAAAAGGTTTACTATGAAGCTGCAAGCCCAATTAGGAATTCACAATTAGCATTATTTCAATTTTAATAACATTGTAATAGTATTAATATTAAAAGTTCATGATTTTTTTTAAACTACAAATTAAAAGTAGACAAAAATATATATTGTAATCTAATTTTATTTATGCACGCTATTTTATTATTAGTCATTGATCATATTTTTGTCTCTTCATCTTTTCAGATCATAGAGATGGCTACCCATTTGATGGACCCAATGGATTTCTGGCTCATGCCTTTCCTCCATTTGAGGGCATTGGTGGCGACGCTCATTTCGACGATGACGAGACATTCAGTTACAGATCTCCTCAATGTAAGCACAGAGGAAAAGTCTCATTTTAATCTTCTTGACCAACGCACAAAATAAAACCCAACTCTTTCTCACTCTTCCTCAGATTACAATCTGTTCCTGGTGGCGGCCCATGAGTTCGGACACTCTCTAGGTCTGGAACACTCGCAGGATCCCGGTGCACTCATGTATCCCACCTACGTATACAGAGACGTCGATAGATTCGTCCTCCCTCGAGATGATGTCAATGGAATCCAGTCACTTTATGGTAATGTTTATTAAATATTAGCATTTGTGATGCTGGAAACAACCTGAAACGTGCGTACCTAATCATTGACTTTAACCAAACAGGCCCAAACACTGACGTCAATACCGATGATTCAAAACCAACCCCACCAGTTACCCCGAACACATGTGATCCCAATCTGGTCCTGGACGCCGTCACCATGCTCCGTGGAGAGATTATGTTCTTCAAGAACAGGTAAACATAGACTGAAAAGGTTTTTTTAAAGTAAATATGTGCTATGACGGGACTGATCTGACCTGTGGCGCTCTTTATTTGCAGCTTCTTCTGGCGCAGTTATCCTCAGAGCGCAGATGTTGAACAACAACTCATTAAAAGCTTCTGGCCTGAGGCACCTGATAACATCGATGCCGCTTTCGAGAGTGTCATGCAGGACAAAGTCTTCCTGATCAAAGGTAAAAAAACACACACATGCTCCTTTGCAAAGAAAAGGCAAGGCAAGTTTATTTATATAGCACATTTCAGACATAATGGTAAAATAATAATGAATAATAAAATAAACCTAAATACAGTATAAGAAATAAAAAAATAAAGATTTAAAATGATTAAAAACACATAAAAATGTGTTAAAACGGAATAAAAAAAGAACACAAAAGTAAACAGAACCTTGTCATGCTTGCCCCGCCTCCAAGTTATTCTAATTGGTTCACTACTTATGAACTGACACCGCTTTAGTGTTAAAAGTTGAAGTTCTTTAACCAAGGGCCTACTCACACTATGCTATCCGAACCGTGCCCAGGCCCGTTTCCCTGATCGTTTGAGAAGTGTGAGTGCTCTGAATCAGGCTCAGGCATGCTTCACTTGGCCGCCCCTGGCCCGGTTGAAAGAGGTGTGCCTGAGCGCGGTTCACTTGGGCTTTGGCGCAGTGCGCTTGTCTGTGAGTACAAAACACACCACCCGAAACTGAAAGCGAGACGTGATTTTTAAGGGACTGTTTCATATTGATTTTCTAATCATTCTTACTGTTCAGTGAACGCAAACTGCCGTAGTTTATTAAAGATCCGCAAGTGGCGTATCTGTTCGGCAAAATATCTGACTGCGTGTTACTGCATCCCAAACGATATAACTGAAGAAATCTCCACGAGAGCGAGAGCGCTTCTGACCACCAGCTCAACATCGATGACGTAAGCGTGCCCAGGCCCGATTGTAATGTGTGTGCGGGCCGTCGGGGGAGACGGGAGGGGGGACAAGCATGCATTGGCCCGGTTCGAGGCAACTGTTCATAGTGTGAGTACGGCCTTAGATCAGCGCCTTGTGCATAGATTACTTTTTGGGGGAACACTGTAAAAAAGTCAAGCTGCTGCAAAGCATTTTTAGTTGACTTAACTTAAATCGAGTCAAGGGCAGTACTTGGGTTAAAAGTTGAGTCTTTGCAGCCATGCTTTGTTTTGAATACTGAGAACCACAATGGAAACAAGCCAAGGGGTCTATTGTAGTTTTATCCTCTATGGTTTCATTTCAAAATGTATGGGATACTTAAATGTGTCAAATAAAATTCAGACTCAACAGCAGGCCAGATTAACACCAACAATTATCTGAAATATCTGAAAACTTTTTTCTAGGTACATCATATTTGTTTAACTTTGCTAAGCACTTTATTTCAAAAGTTTCAAGGTAATTTTTTTAGTATTTAGCTTTTCTGAACCCTTAACCCTGCTGAAAGATGCTTAAAAAACAACTATTTTAGTCTTGCTAGAGTCTTGTCTTGCTTGCTTGAAATTGTACTGTACAATACAAAGGTCTTCATTAAACAATTATAGATACCAAAATAACTGTATTTCATATAAGACATGAAAATAATTCAGAAACTGTCATTGTCAGGTGAGAAGGTTTGGGCTCTCTATGGCTATGATATGGTGCAAGGCTATCCCAAGAGTCTCAGCATGTTCCGTCTGCCGAAAAATGTGAGGAAAATCGACGCAGTCCTCTACAAGGAAGACAGCAACACAATCCTCTTTTTCGCCAACAACCAGGTTTACAGGTCAGTGAATCACTTGAAAAAAATCGTTTCAAATTAGTTGCTTTTACAAAAATCGTCACCTAACAAGAATGAATGTCTTGCAGTTATAATGAAGGAATAAGGCAAATGGATAAAGGTTTTCCTAAACCAGTGGAGGAGGTTTTCCCTGGAATGACCGGGAAGGTCACCGCAGCCTTCCAGTACAGAGGTATAAAGGGTTTTACTATACAATATCACAAAAGGAAAAAAAACTGAGGTAAAATCCCATCTAACACTGTCTTTCATGATCTTTTGTAGGTTTAAACTACCTCTTCAGTGGATCAAAGATGCTTGAGTTTGGCTCCAACAACAGGCTGTTCCGCGTCCTGAACAACAATTATTTCCTGCCGTGCAAATAATCTTGAGCTTTTTTCTTTAATACTTACCGCCTGAAGAAGAATCCGAGCCATCAGTATTTTATATTATTGAGTAACTTATTAACAATTAACTTATTTTACTAAAAGTATTCATGTGATTGTATTATCCTTGAAAATCATTTGTGTGTATGACAATGATCTGATCAATGCAATTTTGAATAAAGGTTTGAGCAATTTGATTAACAGTCTGAACGCTGGTTTTTGAGTCAATGAGAAGTCTGCATCAAGTTAAATTTAGTCTACATTCAGTAGAAATGATATTAATATCAAGTTGAGTGTCTAATTTGACTTGTGTGGGGGAAAAAGCTAAATAAATAATAGGTATGATTATTGTGACATGCTTATTAAATTGCATTAAAATGAAATCATATTAAACGTAGTTAAACGTAGCTTAACTACACTTCATAACTTCCAAACATAATTACACGTGTGGCAACACCTCCATTAGCTAACTAACAAATAATTATACTAAGCTGCTCACATTACTAAAACTCTTGTAAAGTACACACTATTAGCCATTAGCAAAACAAGATCTCAGATAATCCAATTCCCATAAAGATCGTTCAAATTCTCACTAAACAATAAACTGAGCAGCACAAGTTGATCTAATAAATCAATCTCTCAATAAAGAGAAAACTAGAACACAGCAATTGCGAACAAAACCTAACGAAGCAAACAAGTGAACAGGCCTGCCGACATAAGTGAGGAGACTGGCTGTGAGACAAGCGCTCCTCCAGAACAATGGTTCTCAAAGTGGGGGTCGGGACCCCCCGAGGGGTCGCGGGACAATGAAGGGGGGTCGCCTGGTGGTTTCCAAAAATCTATTTATTTTCATTGAACCATAAGATTTACCATATTTTATCCATAACCTTCTGAAGAGAAAAAAATAGTCGTTTATACCATATATAGTTACTATAGTAGCTTATAGTTACTATTTCTTTTGGATTGCAACCCCTGGGGTAATTGCATTGTATTAAAGACACAGCAATAGCGTCAGATGCAGCAGATTTCATAATACCTGGTTAAACTTTGTGGCCCATTTACAGCTCTCATACATATTAAACAAAAAAATATATTTTTTGAAAAATTAAAAGAAGAATAGACTTGGGTCCATTGGTGTGTGTGTGTGTGTGTGTGTGTGTGTGCCATTGCATGCAAGGTTTCTGTATTTATAACCACCTCAGAGGATATTGGGGGTCACGAGTCACTGGCATTGTCATTTTGGGGGTCGCGGCCTGAAAAGTTTGGGAACCCCTGCTCCAGAACAGCGCAAGGGCAGCGCAGGGCTTTTATACTGCGCGGACCCAATCCTTATTGGCACGCCGATTGAGTGACAATGGTGATTGACAGCTCACTCGACCAATGGTTGCACACCTGAAACAAGACAGGATCCACAACAAGAGAGAATAGAACGCAAAACAGAAAACAAACAACAAAACACCACAACACAGACGTGAAACATAACACTCTATTGTATCCTACATGATTAAAAATGTCTTGCTGACTAATGTAAAACTAAGTGGTTTGATGTTTAGTAGCAAAATATAGATGCAAAATGACAATAAATTAGTATTTTGTGTAAAAGTGTGTAAAAATATAAAACTAATTTTTTGGCTTAGTAAATTAAATTGCTTTGCTTTGTAGGTGAATTGGATTAACTAAATTGGCCGTAGTGTGTGTGATCATGGGAGTGTAAGGGTGTTTCCCAGTACTGGGTTGCGGCTTGAAGGGCATCTGCTGTGTAAAATATATACTGGAATAGTTGGTGGTTGATTCCACTGAAGCAACCACTAATAAATTCGGGAGTATACCGAAGGAAACTTAATAAATCAATACTTTGCTTACATGCTGCATACTATACAATAGAGCACATGTGTCAAACTCAGTTCTTGAAGGGCCACAGTTCTGCACAGTTTTAGTGACAACCCTAATAAAACACACCTGATCTAACTAACTGAGTCCTGGGCTTTTTCTCAATTCCAAGAACGCAGAGAACGGACTTATGTTCTTTTGGAGAGCCGTCAAGCCAGGTGTCCTCAGAAGAACAAACTGGGGAGACCACGAGAACAGAGAATGCGTCCTCTAAGAAATGAGATGTTGCGTTCTTCCTGATGGTCACATGACCTTATTTGAATGAAATTATTTTAACATTACAGTAATAGTTTTTCCGTGGATGTGTTTTTATTTTTAGGACAACATTTGGCTGAGATACAGTTATTATTCAGTTCAGATGATCAGTTCAGGGTTCAGAAAAACCTAAATACTGAGAAAATCACCTTTGAGTTTGATTTGTCTAAATGATGTTTTTAGCAATGCATATTACTAATCAAAACATTTTGATTTTTACAAAATGCTTAATGGAAGATAAATTTTTCGATATTCTAATGATTTTTGACAAAATAGAGATCAGTAATTTTGACTCATATACAGTATATTTTTGGCTAATTCCCACATATTTTATATACAGGGTCAAATAACAATTTAATAACAGCGTAGTTGTAGATTAAAAATGTTAGCACTCCAGCAAATTCTGTTTTATGGCTTATTTTAGTTGCTCAAAAATTAAATGAATTAATTATTGCAGAATATAACATTTAAACAAAAATGAGCCCAAACTGTTCTTAATTTGACCTTAGAATCCCATGATTTTGTAAATAAAAGCATTATTTATGGAATTTCAGACATACATATATATATATATATATATATATATTTCTTTATATATTATTTTTTATTCTTATTTCAAGCTACTAAAATGTAAAAAAATTCACTTTGTTAAACTGTAGAGTTGAATTTTCACATCAACATTTAACATCATATATAACATCATATATATATATATTAAAATATGATTAAAATTCAACTCTACAGTTTAACAAAGTGAATTTTTTGACATTTTAGTAGCTTGAAATAAGAATAAAAAATAATATATAAAGAAATAAACCTATAAAATAAGAGAAAACGTACTAGCAGTTTATTACAAAGTTTTTGTAGCATAATACACAACACCAACCCAGACAATATATCACTTTAAACTAATAAAACTATTAGTTAGTACAAACTTTTCAAGGTTAAAATTTGTTGGAAGAAAGATTAAGGTCCCATAATGCAAAACATCAAATACAGAATTACTGTCATTCTGTCATTCCATACGGCTAAATTATGGACATTTTTCTACAGTGAGTACTGTATATGGACAGTATATCCTGTGGTTACATTTTAGGACATGAATGTGGGTGTTTGGAAATGACTGTAATAAACACCCTCAGGGTGTGTGGTTTCTGTCTTTGTTTTTCATTCATGTCAGGATTTAACTCATAGGCATTTGCTGTGCCCTGAAGGGAATTCCAGAGGTTATGTAAAACTACAATCAAGAGGGGGGGAAAACCTTTCCTGTCACGGTCTATACACACTCAGAAATAAAGGTACATGAGCTGTCACTGGTTACACTTTTGTACTTAAAGAGTTCATATTGGTACCTCAAAAGTATGTATTGGTACCTAAAAGTTTTAAGAGGAGCACGTTTGTACTTTTTAAATATTAGTATGTATCCTTGAGGTATTAATCCAGTAACATTTTAGGTACAAATGTGTACCTTTTGAAAAGGTACCACCCATTGAAAGCTTG
Source organism: Danio rerio (assembly GCF_052040795.2). Lineage (NCBI taxonomy): Eukaryota > Metazoa > Chordata > Actinopteri > Cypriniformes > Danionidae > Danio > Danio rerio. Next base: position 42,398,274 of record NC_141030.1, read on the forward strand.
CATACATTTATTTCTGAGAGTGTAGAGCAAACAAATTCTGATGCCTATTTATATAAATAATAACTATCATACATTTGAACCATGATTTACCTGAATATATAAAAACAATATTTGTATACAAAAAATATTTCAGCAATATTTAGAACAGGAATCATTTGATCATATTAAAAACTCTGTAATGATCACAAACCAGCCAAAATACACAGTTAAATGTCAATTTAAATCATTATACTTTACCACAATGTTGTTCATGGGTAGGCCTTCTGTCTTGCCGGTGACTGTAGCTTCGTTGTTAAATGGAGCAGTGTTGGAGTCCACTAGATCCTTTCAGAGGTGCACCCAGCTCTGTGAGCTCATAAACTCCTCCAGAAACTTAACCTGGATGATGGAAGCTTTGAGCGGTGCTTCTGACTGAGCCGAGCCTAGTTTGATGAACTGTTGTCAGTGTAGTTTCCCCTGGAAAACCAACAACAGGCGCTATGTCATAATTATGCCCCCACAAGAGCAAGCTCCTGATTGGTTAAGGTGGCCAAATGTCCGCTGAAGTTCCAATTTTCGAACTCGCACCGCACCATTTGCGCATATCGCCCCATTCGAGCGTATTGTGCCGCAGGATGTCTATTCACGCCTTTGCATTGACTTAACATGTAAATCACTCCCGCTTGACGCTTCTTCCACATCTGGTGTGAACGCAGCATTACACAGAGCAGAGCAGTGCGCCAGCGTCAAGCAGGAGCATTGCATAAGGCGCTCGGCTAATAACTTTGACTTCATAGTACAATGAATGCCATGTAGTGTGTGAAGCAGGCTTTATCCAAAGGAAACCAAAAGTGTTTATTTGTCAAAAGCACAGAGTGACAGTGAATGAGGACCCACCTGGCTGCATCAGAGTTGAGTCGAGGTGAGTTTCACTATCTGGACTGCAGGTGCTCTAGAAGCTCGGCAACAGCAGCAGGACTTCCCAAAGTACTGCTCTCCACTTCCTGTCTGAGGAACTTCTTCCTGTTGAGGGAAAAGTGATACGTTACAATCTAAAGTCACTTAAAAAGGTATCTAAATGTGTTACTTAGTTACTATTTAAGGAAAGTAATGTGAAAGTATGTGTTATTTGTTTATTTAGAATATGGGCTTATTTAGACCTCTGCTTATTTGCAGTTATTAATCATCTAAACTAATTTTTATTAATGGGCTTAATACAGTCTACTTTTACTTCCTTTAATTTAATAAAAAGTAGACTGAATTAAACCCATTAATAAAAATAGGTTTAGATGATCTTACTGATCTGTGCGCGCCAGCTACAAAAAGAGAATGATTTAGCATTTTTATTCTGCAAAGTGTTTTCAGCAGGGGTGAATAATGCAGCTTAATTTCACCAAGACAAGGTCTGTTTCTAATTATGCATTAAATTTCTATTTTGAAATAATAAATTGGCTTTCAATAAACAACGACTCAAGCTAGCTGTGTGGATCACTGTTACTGCAGTGGTTGCTAATAATTGAATTGCCAATCAGTGTACCACAGCCTGTAACAAAGCAAATAAACACCTGGGGCCTCATGTATCAACGGTGCGTACGCACAAAAACTTTGCGTACGCCAGGTTTCACGCTCAGAATCGCTCACGTTTGGATTTATTAACAATGAACTGAACGTGGGAATGTGCGCACCTTCACGGCAGCTTTCTGGCAGGCGTACGCACATTTTTTGTGCGTGTCTGTTTTATTTCCATTGGCGACTCCTAGAGGCAGTTGTGTTAAATTCTTCTCTACAAAGTGTCTGATCCTTGCAATGGCAGCTGTATGAGACGGGTTCATATAGTAGGTATGTAAGATTTCCATACCATACAGTTGACCAGCTAAACATTAAAGCACAATTTGCAGCGGTCGCCTGTTTTCCCAATGTAATCTGAGCTATCTACTGCACGCACATTGCTATAAAGACACTATCTGAAGATAAATTTGCATGCGTGAATCAGAAACATTTCCATTCAATAAATGTGCAAATAAAATATGATGCACAAACTTATTAATGATTCCTACTTGTCTTTCTCGTGATAAATAGTGGGCAAAATCTGATATGTAGCGGGAAAAAAAGAAGAAAGAATTCATCAGACGCTGGATTCGAACCGAGATTGTGCTCGAACGTGTCAGTATTTGATCATTTGCTTCTTATGAGGTGCGCCACTGAGACTGCTAAGGGTGCTGCAACAGTTTACAGATATAAACCACACTATGTCTTTTTTAAATGCACTCAGTGCGATGTTCAGACCCAACTGTGTTAACCGTACCAGCTAAACTCTCCCACTCTATTTTTTTCTTTTGTTGTTAATTCCGGAGAACAAACTTGCAAATAACACCGCTTTTCTCCGTTCTACCTCCGAAAGCAGCACCTCCAATTCACATTCTGTTCAAAGTTTCTCTTTTTGTTTGATTTTGCCGTTGCTTTTTCGTTGGGTTTTGCCATTAGCATAGTCATTAGCATATTCATACGGGGGAGGAGGCAGGGAGGGGTTTTGCGCTCGTGCATGTTGCGCTCAGTTTCACGTTCATTCGGATGTACAAAAGAATATGCGTGAGATTCGGCGTACGCAGTGTTTCATACATCTGAATTTTTTTCTGCGTACGCACATTTACAGCTTTGTGCGTACGCAATGTTTTAGTAAGATTTCCACGCAAGTCTTCGTACATGAGGCCCCTGGTTTATGTTGTCATATTTCCATTGTGTGTTTTTGTTGCTATTGTTTCTAGCTTAATAAAGAAAAAATACATTTGATATCAGAATCAGTTTAAAAATCTTTATTTTATTTTATTTTTTGCTGAATGAGAATGTCAGTTTTCTATTGGCCTTGTGGCAAAGTGAATAATTTCAGATTCTCTGCACATTTTTGCAATATATTTATTTAAAAATGACTGGGTACTCAAAAATGTCACTCGTTAAATCAATTACTAAATGATCAGAGATATTATATATATATATATATATATATATATATATATATATATATATATATATATATATATATATATATATATATATATATTATAATATAATAGTAAGACAGTTAAGAGTATAAGAGTAGGCACTGAGGCCCAACCCTATTCCACCATGGTCCGCTTATTTTAAAATGTCTGGCCTCGCCCCTCATTAATAGTAGTAGTAATATAGTATTAGTAATCTTTGGGTCAATAATAATTCTTTCATGAATCTCAGATCTTATGCTCATCGCCACTCAGGTTTGAGAATACACATGTTGAAAATTAGGTCAATTTAAATTTTTATTATTTAACAATGAAAAAAGTAGTGAGAATCACATTAAACACTACCTTAATAGCCTCAAAAGATCTTTTGTGTGTCTACTTTCTGAACAAATCCCTGCTTTAAACAGTCCAGACAGCGCTTTACTTCTTTGTTGAATGATTCAGTTGTTTGAGCGAATGGTCTCACTCGTTAGACAATACTACCACCTGCTGGAACATTGAGTCTTCTTTTGAGGATTATTTTTATTTTTAATCATCACTTTTTCATATTAAAATGCAATGAAGTACAATAAACTATATTCTTTGAGATAAAGAGATAGTTCATACACTCTATAATGTCATTGTTTACACACTTTTGTGCCATTTAAATCTGTAGGAATTTCTTTGTAGGCCATTTGCTTATCAGGCAACATTTACCTTGATTTTTCTTCAAGTGATGCTGATGAAAATTTTAAATTCCCTCCACCTGGGAACATCTTCAAGATGGAACGATTCATTTTCATAGAAACCACCTAAATCTTTCACGCAAACTTTCTAAAGCGACATTACAGTGTTGTGGTGGAAATGACACTGATACAGTGCAACAGCTTTATTTTGTATAAAAAATAATATTGATAATAGTCTCACATTAATAACTATAAATATAACTATAAAATATTTCATTTATTTCACTAGTGCTTAATTAAGATACATTAATAGTTAACAGATAAATTATATTTTTAAATGTTATTTTCATTGTTGAAGTTTAAAACTGGGTGTGCGACAAGGTGAAAACAATGATTTTGACAACTAAAAGGAGGTTGAATAACATAAAAAATATAATAGAAAGCTAGTAAATTTTTTAAGTAGGTTTATTGTTGGCAGAGCAGCGTGTCAGCATCAGCATTTGTATTGTAGACTATTTTTTTGTAAATATTTACCTGCTTCTTTTCACATTTAACATAATAATGAACTGAAATCTTCTTTCGGTGGTAATTTCTGAGCCAATTTTACAACTTTAAACAGAATTTTTGCAATAATTTGCACAAATTTAATTCAGGAAACCCAATAATGATTTTTTAAGTGGTCACTTGTTTTTATTTTTCTTTAGGGCTGTAAGTATTACATGTTTGATGACACAATCTATTCATTTCATTCACATGTTTTAGTGAAACTCGCCCATTTCAAGACACTGAAAAGTGTTTTTTTTACAAAACAATGAAATATATTCTTTAAATTAAGGTAACTAATAAATATTTTACCTATAACTATTTCATTCTTACCATCTGCAAGATTTAATTTATTTGTGTGCGTGTGTGTGTGTGTTATATACTGTATATTCTAGAGAAAAGATAACAGTAGCTTGAATTGGTCCATCTGTAACTCCACATGAGCAGTAATTTTAAAGTTTCTTCCGGTCATTCGGGTGCCATCTTCTGTCTGGAGCATCAGGCCAATCTTCTGCTGTCCAGAATTAGGGGGTTTGTCTTGGTCGGGCATCTCAGCTGAGACCTGTCCACTATGGGTGACCCTACCGGTAGCTGTGAAGTACCAGTGGCGTAGCTCTCATCATCACTGATGCACACAAGCCCTCACAGCACGTCAAGCTGCAAACCATGTGAGGGACCCTAACCTACCCTAACCAAAGACTGTAAAAAATATGTACGACGCGACAGCCCCTTTTCCCATTGAACGCCTTGAGGGCAAAACGCCTGCTTGACGGGCACAAACTGTCGCAAAAGACTGCTGAAATTGGAGCCTTGACATGCGCAGAAGGACTCTCTGATGGAGCCAGAGGAGGAGCCGCGAAAATGAGAGGAGTCGAACCAAACGCTTTATGTAAAATCAACCACGCCCCCCGAACTTCTCAGCATGCGTTTGCTGTCATATCAACACAAATGGATGTAATAACGTTAACAAATATGAGGGTTTTTTATATTCAATCACGCCAGCTCCGGGCCGCAGCGCATAACATACTCGCGGCGTCGCGGGTTGATTCGTCGCGGGTCGACTCGCTCGGCCGCCGCATCTGGCTCGATTGACTCAGGCTGGAATCGGGCAGTGAGTCCAGGCATCCGGAGTAGGTCCAGCAGAGGTAGTCAGTCTGAGCTCTTAGGGGTAAATCTCTGGCAGGTGAGAATCTAGCCAAACTGGTCCAAGTGTATTTGGGTGGCTAGGCGTGTATCAGCAAACTAATAAAGCCCGAAAAAAGCCCTGACCTCAGCGAATAAACAGTGTTCCACCAGGATCATGTATGTCAGAAACTGTATAGTTTACTGCTAAACCCATTTTGTCATGGTAAAATAACACAGAAATCGAATAATAACACTTAGGCTATGTAATAATCACGATGACACGCCCAGCATTAAATTACTGCTAAAAACAAACTGTTTACAAAAATGAAGATCTGCACCTATTTCAGCACAATAACCAGTGCCTTAATCGACCAGAACCATCTTTCGGGACATTTATTGCAAGTGTAATACATTTTTTTATTTGGGCTCAAGTCTCCTTCATTAACACGGAGGAGGCGGGCTTTATGACTTGTACTGCAGCCAGCCCCCAGGGGGCGATCTAACGGCCGAGACCTTCACTCAAACGCAGGCTTGCGGCACACTTGACCCTAACCCAACAGCTAACACTAACAACTCTAACAACAACCACTAATGTGCCAAAAACCACTCAGAGGAGACCAGCAACACGCAAGAAACCGCCTAGAAAACCTCGCTAAACGCATGTCAACATCCAAAAGAACCCAAGAGCCGAATATCAGCAGCACGAGCACGGACAACCACCAAAACATCCAGCAATGTGATAAACTTGAATGAAAAGTTGAATTTGATTTATTGCAAACTTATTCTATAACTATATACAATATATACACTATGTACATACGTGCCCGTGATTCTCCATCTGGCACTAGGATGGCTCAGTGCCTGGGCCTCTTCCTCCGGGGCTCCCTGGGCAGCGGCTCTTTACTGATGTCCACCTTAATTTGAGGGGGGACGCTGGACTCGGACCTGATCTCTGTGATGAGCACGCGTCCATCAGGCTGCACGGTCTCCAGCAGTGCAGGCCGGCCCAGCTTCTCCCACAGCCGCTGCTTTACCTCCAATCCTTGCTCAAGGGTGTATCGGCGAGCGCGCTTCTTCACGGTGGAGTCCATCACACTTCGGTAGATTTCCTGATACTCCTGCACACTCCGGCCGTGGATGGAGAGCGGCTCCTCCTGCGGACACTCACCCACTGGGGTGACTGAGGCTGCGGGACGGAGGACAGCTGCAGGACGGAGGACAGGAAGGACAGCCGCATTCCTCAGGTGTCGTTCCAGCAAGAAGTCCTTGAGGTGTCCGGGGAGAGTCCTGGTCCTTTGTGAGCGTCGCAGCATCATCGTGAACAACTTCAACTTCCCAAACTGATGAAACTCAGTCAAGGGGAGATTTGTGCAGAGTTGTGTAGCGGGATGATCAGAATTGACCCCTCTATAGATAGTTGTGTGGATTTGTAAACCAACTCACGTTGCCATGGTGACAGAATGACGAGGGTCATTTAAATGTACTACTTTACTTTAACTTCAGCGTTAAGTCAATTAGAGCAACAGGAGCTATGTTTGTACACTATTTTTTTTTGTTAAATGTTATTAAATCCAGAAAATATCTTAATAAATATTAGGTATAATAATAGAGGGCCCATATACCCAGATAAATAAATATTGACCCCGTTTTTCTTTATTAAGATATTTTCACCTTTGAACTTGAAAATCGCGTCATCCGTTTCCGCTTCAGAAATCTGGTCATGTGTGTTTATTTGTTTATTGCAGTACAGCGCAAATACAACGAAGCAAAATTCTACCATTTTCATCTACATTTACAGGATGAGCACATATAATAATCAAACCAATAAGATAATAATAAAAGGCAACTACTATGACAAGAAAATGTAAAATTTGTTTGTATCTTCAAACTGTAATTTAATGTTAAGCGCTTTCATCGTACCTTTGTTCTAACTGATTCGTCAGATATTGAACCACGCTTTTAAGGCATCCCTCAATCTGTGATGGAGGAAAAAAGACGTAGCCTACTTTAGTTTAGCCGCCGCCAGTCGCGGCAGTTAAACTAACTTCTATCAGGATGTCGAAGCATGCTAATAGGACTATTAATTTGCCAGTAACCTGGGTTAATCGTTTCCGGCGAATTGAATGCCAATGCAAAATCAGCACGTTAAGGGTCTGTTTTCTTTAAAAATCAGCGATCTCCACTGGCTGAGTAATATCCGATAAAAAGTGGGTCTCAAATTGTACAAGAAGCACTGCATTAAATTACATTTTCCCCGCCATGTCTTTATAACATGAGCATTTATTTTACCCCCATTATATTCAATAGAGCTTCTGCTCTAACCTGCTGATTCTGACGGGCGCGTGCGAGCAAACGGCTTTTTGTCTCATTTTACGCTTGAGCAACTAAATGAATGTCAAAGTCTGTTTAACTGATTGTATTTGAATTACATTACAACATCGATGCTGTAAAAGGAACCATATAAAATGGAAAAAAAAAAATCACAATAACAGGTCACCGGAATTGTCTCCGTATGGGAAACAAATTAAAGCAGTGGTTCTCAAACTGTGGCACTCGGAGGAATCGCTGAATAATGAAAGAAACAATTAACACTTTTAATCCTTTAATGCGTACTATAACATCGATGTGATCTGTTACAATTAGGGATTAATTACTGGACCGATGTTTGCTAACCGCCACAGGGTTCCGATTAGAGAACTTGGAGTCAGTATTAGATGATATATGTAGCTTTAATGATTGCTGAGATGGACAAATGCAAGGTTTCTGAGAACAATAAAGAACAAAAGAATTACAAATTAATTACTGAAACATTCTTATACAAATAACAAATAAACTGAAATATATCTTAGTATACAAAGTATCAAGTGTACACTTATTCCTTTGTTAATACAAATTATAATGATCATCAATTTACACTTTCAATGATCAGCGTCTCATATTACAGAGCACAATTCACGGGCAATGAACAGATCGCGATAGTAAACAGATTGTGCATAATAAACACATTTAAACTGCTAAACAGTGTTTGCTGTTGATTCAATCTTCAAATAACAGTATATAAGCAAATAACATTAAACTTACTTTGTCTGTCACTCATACATTGTCCCAATAATGCGTGCAATCGAGCGAACTTTCCAGACGGAATGGCTGATGCAACACTAAAGCACGATGCCTGTAATCAGTTCACTAAATGTCCATATGTGATCAAACAGTGCCACCTTGAGGCGTACTTGGTGTACTGCATGCTCATACTCTCTGACAGGCATACATGGACAATTCGTAACAGCCGCCCCCACATTTGAGTAGCAAATGTGTATATCAAGAGAATTCTTTATGCTGACTGATCTTTAGCACTGTCTGGCAGGCCTGGTAGGGGAATAAGTCGTGCCACAGGACGAGTGTAGACTTTATCCTTTACTTGAATTTCGACTGCTCGTACTTTGCCGTCTTGACTCGGAAAGAGCTTCAGCACTCGTCCCACAGGCCAGTCTGCACGTGGTAGATTAGGATCTACTATCATTACCACAGTCCCTAATGCAATGGCTTCCTTTTGTTGCTGCCATTTGTAGCGAGATTGAAGTGCTGGCAGGTAGTCTCACAAGAAATGAATCCAGAAATGCTCTATGATATTTTGACAATGCCTCCATCTTCGTCGTCCTATAGTTTCAGGAGCATAAACGGCTTGCGGCAGGAAAGCATCCCGCCGCCCCATGAGGAGCATGTTTGGGGTTATAGGATCGGGGTCAGCGATGTCAGCTGAAACATATCCAAGAGGCTTGGAGTCAATGATACCTTCTACTTCTACAAGGATGGTGTGTAGCACATCCTCTGGTAGAGGTTGAGTTCCCACAGCAACCTGGAGTGCATTCTTGATGGAGCGAATCTCCCGCTCCCATACACCTCCGAAATGTGGAGCATTAGGTGGGTTGAATTTAAACTCAATCTGGTAACTTGCCAGCTGCTGTTGAAGCTGTGTTTCCATTTCCTCAAAGGCTGCTCTCAATTCCGCATCTGCCCCTCGAAAATTAGTGCCTCGATCTGAGAGAATCTCCACTGGTCTGCCTCGCCGTGCAATGAATCGACGGAGGGCGAGTAAGAAAGCATCCGTATCCATTGAATTGAGCAGATCCAAGTGTACTGCACGGGTTGTTAAACACTTGAAAATCACTCCCCATTTCTTCTCATGGCGCCTGCCAATCTTAGCAATGAATGGCCCATAGCAGTCAATGCCCGTTGAGTGAAATGGTGGAGAAAAGATACGGAGGCGAGCTGATGGTAGGTCTGCCATTTGAGGAATTCTAGGGCGAGCTCTCCATCGTTGGCACTCTGTGCATTGAAGCTGATGTTTCTTTATAGCCTGCCGCCCCTTCAAGATCCAATACTGCCTCCTGATCTCTGCGAAGACTCTCTCAGATCCACTATGCAGCAGGCGCTCGTCATAGTCTTTGATTAGAAGGGCAGTGGCAGGATGACGTGAGTCGAGCCCTATAGGATGGATCTCAAAGTCACTGATCGGCTGCATCCGTCGTAGCCTCCCTCCTACTCTGATAAGGTTAGTTGCCTCGTCCAGCTCTGGTGCTAAGTGCCTGAGCCTGCTGTTGATATGAACGGGCTGGCCTGTCTTAAGTGAGGTGAGCTCCTCTGGAAAGCTGCTTTCTTGGCATGCTCTTAGAAGGGTGAGTTCAGCTGCACGGTAACTATTGCTTGGCTGAGTTTGAGCAGGCTCTCCTGTACCCTGACATTGGAGGCGGACAGCTTCGACTAGGTCCTTCCATGATGTGAACTGACTTGCATCTGGCACACTGTCCTGCTGTTGTACCGATACTAAGTTGCAGAGTGTTATATTTCTCAGTTCATCTGACTGGAGTAATGGAGCAGTATGTGGTTTCTCTGGCCAACAGTCAGGAGCTTGCAACAGAAAGGATGGGCCTTTACTCCACCTGTTGGGAGTAGCTAGATCTAGAAGTTTCTTTCCTCTTGTCAAGTCATCCGCTGGATTACTCAGCGTATCCACATAACGCCAGGCTCGCAGATCTGTAAGTTCTTGTATCTCTGATACACGAGCACCAACGAATACCTTAAATCTACATGATTCTGATTGCAACCACTCTAGAACTGTCGTGGAGTCTGTCCACAGTGTAGTCCTTTGCAGTGTGACTGACAATTCTGTCTGGATCAGATTGGCAAGCTGCGCTCCTGCCAGCGCTGCACACAACTCCAGTCGTGGCATAGTCTGTTGTCGTTTAGGGGCAACCTTTGATCTGGCCATGACGAATGCTACATTGGTAGCACCACCTTGTGTGGATGAGAGGTAGGCTACTGCTCCGTACGCCTTCTCAGAGGCGTCACAGAAAACATGAAGGTGGTGTTCAGTGTTGGGCTGATCCATTCCATCTGGGAGATAACTACGAGGGATTGAGATGGCACTGATATTTGGCAATTCACTCTCCCATTGCTTCCAGGATTCACATAGATCTAGAGGGAGATCTGGATCATCCCAGTCTCTCCTCTTTGCCCACAGCTGCTGCACAAGAACTTTAGCTCTGGTTAGGTATGGCGTAAGGAACCCTAGCGGGTCGTACTGACTGGCCAGTATCTTATAAATTGTGCGCATGGTCAGAGTTGAGTACTCAATGGGTCGATATCTTTAGCCCAGTGTATCTGAACTACAGTTCCAGCAGAGTCCTAATGCAGGCTCTCTTTGATCACTCCGATTATGCTCTAGCCACAGCTCCATGTCCTTAGACCTGGCTTCAGGGGGTAGGTGAGCCACAACTGATGATCGATTGCTAGCCCATTGTCTGATATCAAATCCACCATCAGCTAGTAAACTACGCAAGTCATCAACTCTAGCTTGGGCTGCTGCACCATTGGGGTGACTCTCCAAACAATTATCAACATAGAAGCTGCGCTCGACTGACTCAATGAGACCTGGAGTGCTGCGTGGGTGTTCTCTGACATGCCTCTGTAATGCGTAGATAGCGCAGCAGGGACTACTTGTTGTCCCAAAAGGTAGCACCTGCCATTCATATATCTCTGGTGAGGCTTCCTGCTGTAAGTCCCTCCAAAGGAACCGTAGCAACGGAGTGTCCTCAGGCAACAGGTGAACCTGGTGGAACATTCCTCTTATATCCCCACTGATTGCCACTTGATGTTGCCGGAATCGCAGTAGGACCCCAATTAGAGAAGGCCCCAGGTTCGGACCTGGCAGTAACTGATCGTTTAGGGAGGTGCCCTTGTATACATGGGAACAATTGAACACTAGCCGTGCTTTATCATTATGATAAACGAGATGATGTGGCAGATACCAGGACTCCTCTGAGTTTTCAGCTTCCTCTGCAGTAATCTGCTTCACATAGCCAGCCTGAATCAGCCTATTCATTTCTCCCTTATAAGCAGCTGCTTTCTCTGGCTGATCTCGGAGTCTCTTTTCTGTGTTACGTAGATTGGCTAGTACCGACTCTTTAGGAGCTCTCAGCTTAGGAGCTTCTGCTGGGCGTAAGAGTGGGGTGGCATAACGTTCCACATCATTAACCAATATTCTGCACGTTTTAGTATCAAGAATCTTGATGGACTCTTGGTCTTGTCTAGAGCGAATTACAACCTTCTCGCTGCGGTATGGTAATGAGTCTAATTGCCACAGTCTTTCCACATCTCTATAAAGTGTGTCGTGTGCTGCTGAGGCAGTAAAGAAATAGCTCTGAGTCATTGTGGTACCTTTGTTTGGGAGGCCTTCTGGGCCTTGAAGAGCCCAGCCCAGCTTTGTGCGAACTGCAACTGGTCCCATCTGATTGCTGGCTTGAACTGTCTTCTCCGCTGTGATCAGAGTGCTATTATCTGACCCAATCAACAACAAGGGTTGAACATTCTTGAAAGGCTGCAGTGGAAGATTCCTTAAGTGTGCATATTTGTGTTGGAGAGCCTTTATAGGGTAGCTCTGCTCCACCAGATCTAAACCAGCAGCAGTAAATGCATTTTGAATCCTATATCTGGTTCCAGAATTGAGCATGGAGGACACATCAAAGGTAACAATCGAACCAGTAAGGAATGTAACATCAGGGCGAATAGTACGTAAGGCTAAGGTTTCTTCCTTACCCTCCAGCTGCAGCTTTTGAGCTGCTGTGGGCAGCAGCATGGTTCGTTCTGCTCCATCATCAAGTATAGCGAATGTCTCGATGGTCCTGTCCTCGTTATGCAGCAGCACTGGCACCACTTTCAGCAAGACTCGACCTGAGGAGTTAGAAGGGGTGAGATAGATTCTGCTACTCAGTGCAGTAGTCTGCTTAGCTTTGAATCGCTTCTCTGCAGCTCCATGGAGCACTTGAAGGTGTATTTCTCCACACATACCGCAGGGTTTTCTCAGATTACAGCTCTCTGGAGAATGAGAACGACCACACTTCCAACATCGTTTTCCCTCTACTATCCACTGCATGAGATTATCTGCTGACTGCTCCTTAATATCTGAGGACTGTGTTATGTAGTGATCTTTACTGTGGCAGAACAGACAATGCACTTTGGATTTTCTCCACTGAGGGGGCTGAGACTCCGGCTTAGGAGCTCTATTGCTTTGGGATTCTACCCCATGGTAGACTAAAGTACTCTGACCTCTAGGTCGCGTTGAGGTTCTCCCATGTGCTTGGGGGATAAACTTTTCTTTCTGATAACGTTCAACTAGCTTATTGGACAGGCGCTGCTGCTGAGCTTTACCTTGAAGCCAGCCAGAGAAGTCTCTGAGGTTATATGGGTTGAGACTGGAGACATTCAGCTTACCTTGTATCTGCAAATATTCAATGAAGTTGTCTCTGAGATACTTAGGGAGTTTGCTGAGGAGCCTATCTACATGGGAACAGCAGCTAAGTTCAATACCTCTGGATCCTTCCAGAGATAACAGCATACTCACAAGAAGGTGAACTCTTAAAGCAAATGACTGGAAGCTACTACCATCACCAACTTTAACATCTGGAGCATTCAGAATAGCTGCAATTTCGCTCTGAGCTAACTGATGAGGCTGTCCATAATGTAACTGAAGAGCTTGCATTGCTGATGTATAAGGATGAGCTTCATGTCGACATGATTGGCCGATCATTTGAGCCTCTGGGAGTTTGAGATGCTCTAGCAGCACGTGATACTTGTATTTTTCTGATAGTTCTGGATGTGAATCTAGTAGATTGTCTAATGCCAGTTTTAGATTGGCGAAATCCCTTTCATTGTCTGCAACAAAATCTGGAATTGAAGGCTTCGGTGCTCCATACAGGGGCATATGAACTGGGGGTGCTGCACGATAGTCAATAGGCTGTGGCCATTCATTTGAGTGCACTGCATACAGCTGGTGATAAGCACTACGATAATCAGGCTGTGCTGAATAGGCATAATGATCGCCTGGATGGGCTACAGAAGGCTGCATGTGAGATACTGTAACGGGATAATTTATGGCCCATTGCTGTTGGGGCAGTCGAGGAGCATCCTCCAGGCCTGAGGACCTTATAAGTTTGGGGGGTGACTGATGTCCATATTGTACAGGTGTACGTATTTGTATCTGTGCTGCGTCTGGGTCAGCGTGCAGTCGTGGAGACATGAAATATGATGATGGCATAGAGTGAATGGAACTCACATTGTGTAATGGAAGCGTCTGCGATGCAAGCGGGGCTATGTTAGTAGACTGGACTACATTAGGTGTATTAGGAGTTACCGGTGCTGATGAGATAGGAGGGAGGTCAGATCTCTTCTGTTCTGGGCTCATTAATGCAGGCTGAGATGCTAAATAAATAGCTGGTATCTTTGATGAGTGTTCAGCAGTCGAGGAAATGTGAGGAACAGACTCCTGGGAATGTGCTCCCTTCTGTATGGCTGCGCCTGCACCTTGTACTATAAGGCTGTCGGCTTCCTCTTCACGTAGGAATGCATTAATTCGCTGCATCATATCCTGTCGACGCTGCTGCCTTTTCTCATAAAGAGACAATCTGCTTGTGAGCTGTGCGATCTCATTTGATTCCTCCTGCTCCGCTGCGGAGAGGTTCTCCATCAGTTCTCTCAATGAAAGTTCTTTATTTGACTGAATTTGCTCTGATTTACTCATGGGAGCGTGCGTAGATGATGCCAATATATCTCCAACTACATTCGCTGCAGAAGTGCTTGATGGAAGACAACTAGGAAGATTGATATCCAAAATATAGTTTTCCAGATGCGCAGGAAGTGTACGTAGCCTCACTGACCTCTGAACTGGACTGGAAGAGTTTGCTTCAGATACTGACATGTCTGTAGTAGTTAGCATCCGGCTCGAAGGACCATGTTACAATTAGGGATTAATTACTGGACCGATGTTTGCTAACCGCCACAGGGTTCCGATTAGAGAACTTGGAGTCAGTATTAGATGATATATGTAGCTTTAATGATTGCTGAGATGGACAAATGCAAGGTTTCTGAGAACAATAAAGAACAAAAGAATTACAAATTAATTACTGAAACATTCTTATACAAATAACAAATAAACTGAAATATATCTTAGTATACAAAGTATCAAGTGTACACTTATTCCTTTGTTAATACAAATTATAATGATCATCAATTTACACTTTCAATGATCAGCGTCTCATATTACAGAGCACAATTCACGGGCAATGAACAGATCGCGATAGTAAACAGATTGTGCATAATAAACACATTTAAACTGCTAAACAGTGTTTGCTGTTGATTCAATCTTCAAATAACAGTATATAAGCAAATAACATTAAACTTACTTTGTCTGTCACTCATACATTGTCCCAATAATGCGTGCAATCGAGCGAACTTTCCAGACGGAATGGCTGATGCAACACTAAAGCACGATGCCTGTAATCAGTTCACTAAATGTCCATATGTGATCAAACAGTGCCACCTTAAGGCGTACTTGGTGTACTGCATGCTCATACTCTCTGACAGGCATACATGGACAATTCGTAACATGATCAGCATTGGCTGTTTTCTGAAGATCGCAGCGCTGTGCTTAAAATGTTTATTTTAGTCAGTGCATTGTTTCATACGCTGCTAAAATCAGTTTCCAAAGCGGTGATTTGACTGATGTGAAAAGTGGCCAATCACAGTCGACCTTGCCTAGTTTTGCGTGAAACGTAAGGGCGGGACAAAGACTTACTGTGTTGCAAAGACAGAAAAAACAACTTATAAACAAATGTTTTGTTGGAATAATGCTTTGCGGATGTTTTCACTATAGAGATGTCTAGCAAGAGTAATTAAACCGCGGACATATTTCCTGTCATTTTGATGATCTACATACACGTTTTGCTCTTTTCTCTCCGACAGCGAATTGACTCGCCTCTGACCTGTCACTCCTCTGAATATGTCGGCGCGGAAATGCAGGTATTGCGCAATAACTCATTTTTTGCAAATCTGAAGAGTGCTTCATTTTACATGAGAGCGCAGTCATGTAATCGCTAAAACAGATCTGCGAGCTTTTAAATAGACTTTTTTTTTTTTCAAATGAACTGCAAGTCCTCTCATGATCGCGTGTGTGCTCAGACTGTATCGCGATCTCTTCGCTATTAAAGTATTCATGAATTTTGCTCCTTGACTAAATTTTGTCAAAATCTATCCACTATTTAGAATTAGATCAATGCATGATCGATGACAATGTATTTGGCTGTATCGTGAAGTGAAACTTTTAGCAAAGATGGAACTTTTTTATTTCTTTGCGACAATAGAATTATGCTAGAAATGTTTCTGTATGAGGTATTTGTGTGATTTATACATAATATCTGTGTTCTAGTCTCTCTTCAAGCATTACAGGCATATACAGCTAGCTGTCAAAATAAACAGGCTCTTAAAACACTGCTTTGATAAATGTAGTGTTGTCATATTTCAAATACCTCAAGTAAAATAAAGTAATTTGTTTTTATTATTTTATTACTGACAGTGTACTTGTCTTTTTTTGTAAAATCATTTTAGTTTTTGGTTTAAGTTAAGTGTAAAATAAAATCTACATGTGATGTACAGCTATTTAAGAAACACATTTGCCATTGTAAAGAAAAAGTGTAAAATATGTAAATAAAAGGCTAAATTTAAAACTTTTCATCATATACTTTAATTAAACCTTTGAAAGCTTGAACATTTTTTTAATGGACAGAAACTGTCTCTATGGCTTTATAGAGTATTTGGTAGTTTTGCCAGTGTTATTGAAAAAGATTAATTGTCATGAAAGGAAAAACAAATCGACCATACTTCCTCTGTTAGTGCAAATTCCTATACATGTAGCTTTGGCATTTAAGCAATTAAACCAATCAAACAGATTTACACTTAAAAAAATGTCTATAATGAAAAAACAGAAGTAACTAACTAGTACTTTTTACAATAATATTTTGTACTTAATATTAGTATTATTTACTAAAATTTTTATTATTTTAGCAGTGTAATAGTATTTTTACTTGAGTACAAAAAATTCACAAGCGTTTAGTGCAGGTTTATTATATTATTAATATATGATTAATACATATTATTATTATTATTATTATTATTAATGGTTTTTATTTGTATCAATTCCTATGCAATGTTTTTATGGGTTGCTGAGAATACATTTCAGGTGTTCAATACGTTACGTGTCAGTCTTGAAAATAAAAATAGGTGCTGGAAAAAAGTGCTTAAAAGTCCTTTTCATTAGATTCTGCCTGTATGAACCCTATCATATGAACATGTAACATATATTTCAAAATTAGTCAGAAAGCTTTTGATGAATAGGCTACTATGTTGATATTTTAGATTTCAGTAGCAGTTTTCTTTTTACTTTTTGGGAACAGCGCCATTTCTAATGAACTTTTAAAAGCAAATTTTAATTTAAACATTTTTTTTGTTTGCTTGTTTGTTTCTTCCCGCAAACATAGTAAATATTCAAACTATTTATAATGTTTAAAGTGGCTGACAATAATACATATTCTTGATAATAGGAATTAAGCTGCTTCGTTTTTAAACTGCACAGCATTAACTGCTTAATTAGGCCTACAATGCTATATTTTAATACTGCTCATTATGGTGGTACTTGGAAAGAAAAAAATTTTCTGAGGTGGTACTTGATAAAAAAAGATTGAGAACCACTATATATATATATATATATATATATATATATATATATATATATATATATATCAGATATATGATTAAAGAGCATAAAAGTGCACATGCTCAGTTTGCTTTTTGGTTAAACTACATCAGCGTTGGTTCAGTTGTTGCACATAGAGAATAACGTCTGTACTCTGGGATTACCACGCTTAATATACTTGCATATAAACTCAATCGAATCTCAAAGCATTTACGAGGCACTGGCGATTTATTACTAGCGACCCTGCAGTAGTATTCTGATATGCTGGAAACAATCTAAACTATGTAATACTTGCCTTGTCTTGCCATGCCTTTAGCTGCTCTGGCACAATCTACATCGTAAAAAGCTCTATGAAAAAAATGAATTGATCTAAAATACACTAAATTAATACCGCTGTTTATCTTGCGACAAAACATTGACACTAATATTTTTTAAGATGCAATCAGTTCAAGTTTTTTGTAACTGCAAGTAAGCACAAAGACTTTGTTTCAGCAAACTTCAGCATCTTACACTGGAAAAAAAAAGTGAAACCACTGCGCATTTTATTCAAAGTACATTTGATTTATTATAGTTTTGTAGTCCGAAGTGCAACTTTACTTAGATTTTGATTTTAAGACAAAGCAGAGTAATTCAATTAATTCATCATCAATCTAGTCAATGTAGCCTATTTTTTTCCTTTGGAAGAATAAATATTTTGATTAATATTAAATTACATTTTTCATTTTCAACCAAGTCAGAACTACGATTTGAGGGTAAATTATACATTTAGCTTTAACAAATTACAGTAATTTCTTTTAGGTTGGTCCAATACCAAAATTATACTATGATCTAAGGGTAAAAAAAAAAAAAATAATAATAATATAATAATTAGGGCTGGACGATTTTTTCGATTAAATTGAATTTACGTTTTGACGACGATTTAATAAAAAAAAAAAAATATATATATATATATATATGAAACATTATAATGGCACCAATGCACTTTGGTCCACTCTATATGAAGCAGTCGCACACCCGCACAGCACCACACAGCGGCATGGATTTTAGAATTCTAAACAGGTTTCTATACACACACCGGCGCCGCCCAGCCACGATTCCGGACGCAGTTCATATTTCTGAAACTGTGTGCGAAAATTTCATATTTTCTTAAACTGTCATGTGCGCGCCGTGTCGCGGCACTTCTGGTGTGCAACCTGCTTGACTGTCTGTTAAAGCGTGAAGTCATGTAGGATTTTACTTGTTGCATTAGTCTGAGTTACGTCTGTGTGGATTGTCAAGACATATTCCCTCATCAAGTCGATAAACTTGATCTCAACATGTATGAAGGACGTAAAAAATGTGAAAAACCGTGCCGGTCTTAGTTCAAACCGTGCTGATATTTTGGTTTGAAAATGAGCAGAGGTGAGGGCCTGTAGCAGTGAAAATGAAAGTACCCGCCCCCATGACGTCATTTAGCGGACCTAGTTGAAAACCAGACAGATCAGGCAGCATAATACAGAGAGTGGTGCAAAGCGCATCAAATGATTGGCATTTAAAAGGGGGAAAAGAAAAATAGATTAAATATATTATTTTATATTAGACACACATCTGGTGCTTTTATTTGCTCCTGCTATACGTCCACAACTTCACTCACTGGGTTAAATTAGGCTTTACAGTTTCCATGTTCAGTCCTTTACTTCCTCTGTATCTTTTTAGGAAAAAGGCAGCAGCATTACAACCTGTCATTTAATCAGAAGACAAAGTCAAAAACTGAGCTGACAGCCAATCTTTCCTAGGCTCAGCAAAACTTGCAAAAAATACCTCTGTGTTCCTGCAACTGCAATATTTACACATATATTTTTAATTCAAATCTTCTGCAACGATATTTAACTCGTGAATTTGTTTTACATTTATTTACACCTTGTTGACCAATTTATGTATGGCATGGCCATTGAAAATACAATTTTCCTTAACCAGATGGTTTTCAAGTTACTTTTAAAGAGAATGTTACTTCAGTCATGTTGTTGTAATGTTTTAAGTTGACTAGTTACACAATAAATAAAAAAATCTAAATCGTGAATTGGTCAAACTTTATAAAAAAGCTAGATTTTGTTTTGCCAAATCGCCTAGCCCTAATATATATATATATATATATATATATATATATATATATATATATATATATATATATATATATATATATATATATATATTTTTTTTTTTTTTTTTTTTTTCAGTGCCTTTACATTAAACAGCATGTTTTCTTTGTGTGAATGTAATATTCTTTTCTTGACCACAATACATATTTTCATTTAGATTAAATTACATTTTACAGTTTGAATCAAAGTTAAAATTTATTTTGAGAAAAGTTGCTATATATTGGTTCATAGTGTATTTTTTCTCAACATCAGTACTTGTTCCATACTAAAACATATTTAATGCACATAGAACAGAATGTCAGAAATAGAGAATGTAACCTTTTAACCAAAAACAGGGATAAAACATATTCTTGGAAATGTAATTGAACAGAATAATAGCATGTCAGTGAATACAAAGCCTCTTCATGGCCTATTCATCAATTGCGTCAGAGTTGAAGTCATCAGCAAAACAAACTTCAGTCTGACAAGTTCAGACAGAAATCAAAACCCCCCGAAGCCACAAACTTCCACCCCCGTAGATCCCCAATGCTGATTGGAAATGATAAGACGCAGGGCAAGCCCATTTTAGACTATCTACATCTATAAAAGACTAAAGAACAAATGCCTGGAGTCACTTTTTCATTCCCTGCAGAGGACTGAAAATGGCGCATTGGCCAGCAGCTCTCATCCTTGTGGTGTCTTTGACACTCTGTAATGGCGCCCCCACAACAACACCATCAACAGAAGACCGTGAAATAGCAGAGGTCAGTTTAAGCGTATTTATCTTATTCTATTATTCTTAATCTTAAATCTAACCCATGTGTCATTTTTCAACAGAAATAGTTGATTAAAAACTGAGGAGAAATGTGATTTTTCAGCTCAACAGCGCCCTCTAGTTTAAAAAATCTATTCAGTATTTACTGTAGTCCGTTTGGAATATGCAAAAACGCACTGTACAACATTTTGCACACTTGTTGAAGCCTTAGTGGCGATGTCTTTCCAACATTTCATGGCTGATATTTATAGATTTTGGTAGGCACTTTGGCTCTATCTACTATTTAGTACAGTTGAAGTCAGAATTATCAGCCCCCCCTTAGATTTTTTATTTTTTAATATTTACCAAATGATGTTTAACAGAGCAAGGAAATTTTCACAGTATGTCTGATAATATTTTTTAGAATCAAAGCAGTTTTTAATTTTTTAAACACCATTTTAAATCCAAAATTATTAGCCCCTTTAGGCTATATATATATTTTTAGATATTCTACAGACCAAACCCTTGTTATACAACAACTTGTCTAATTACCCTAACCTGTCTAGTTACCCTAATTAATCTAGTTAAGCCTTTAAATGTCACTTTAAGCTGTATAGAAGTGCCTTGAAAATATATCTAGTCAAATATTATTTACTGTCATCATGGCAAAGATAAAATAAATCCGTTAATAAAGATGAGCTATTAAAACTATAAGCCTTAGATATGTGTTGGAAAAATGTGTCTATGTTAAACAGAAATTGGGGAAAGAAATAATTCAGGGGGGGCTAATAATTCTGACTTCAACTGTATATTGTGATAAAAGAGGTAGGCCTATGTTTTGAATTCAAAAAGTAGGTAAAATGTCAAGAATAACACAGTGACTTTTGTATGCCCTCATTACATTCATGTTGCATGAATGGAAACTATACTATAAAATAGTTGGGTTATAAAAATACCCCAACATATAACCCAACTATAGGCTATTATAGCATCTTCCCAACTGTGGGTTATTTTAACCCAGTGCATTTGGTTATTTTGATAATGAAAATGTTTTTCATATCCATTTATTAGTATTGCTACTGTTACCACTATTAATGTCTTAATCATGGTTGTTCAAATAAATAACATACAACTTTCAAGAATATTAAAAATGCTTTATTTCCATTACGTTTTAAGTTCCTGACACTTAAGCGTTTTTATCCATTTAATATAGATCGGCTACGAAGTGCACTTTTGTATCATCATTAATTAAGATTGCAGGTGAAACGGATAGAAAAAAACATGACACAGAGGTAATTTAATTTAAAAATGTAATAAATAAACTTGAGCTTAAGCTTAAATAAATGCATATTAATACAGCTGTTCTGTATCAGTTAAATCAGTTGACTGTAAAATTCATAATTTTTAACCCAACTGATTGAGTTATTAAATAAATAGGTATAAAATAACCCAACAAAGCACCAAATACTGAACCAACTGGTTATTAAGTTATAAATAAATAACCCAGCAAAGGTTAAAAATAACTTAACAAAGCATCACATATTTTTAACTAAATAAATAAATAACTCAATGTTTTTAAGAGTGTAAGTACATAATATATAGGTATTTAATCAAAATAAGCAAACTAATTTTGGATGCACTTACAATACACTCTCAGAAATAATCCGTCATGAAATACTACTTTAGTAAATAGCCCTATAATGTGTTTTGAACCAAAACTGAACTATACACTATACATTATATATTTACTTCTTATTTAAATGAAAGCCACAACATACTGTAGTAGTAATAACTAAAACGAACGATCAATATTGCAGTATAATTTATTTTTAGTACAGTAAACCGTGGTGTTATTTATTATATATTATATAGCTGCAGGTTAACTATGTTTAAATATAATAACCTTAACTTAAGTTGTAACTAATAACCTTAATTTCTCCAAATTTGATTGTAATGCAGTAATGTGCACCTTTTGTAAAGCTGCTTTGGAACAATAATCATTGTAAAAATTACTATACAAACAAATTTGAAGTTAATTGAATTGGTGTATTGTATAAAATACTCAATAGTTGTAGAAAACGTAGTACAGTGAGGATTTGTATATACTGTGCTTTCATTTTAGTTGTCTTTTACTTCTTCAATTCTATTTTCCAAAACGAATCCTCTTTGCACTTAAAAAGTTTACAATAAAGCGTGTTAACAAATTTTAAATGATTAATGAAGGAATTATAATGTTTTGACTTATTGTTTAATATCATTTACAAGCACAGTAGCTGCTGTATGGGCTATTTCTGTCCGTTCGCATCCCTTCTCTTTGCGCCCCCTGGCGGCTCATTCACAAACTGCGGTCATACACTAAAAACAGAGCGGCACATATTTCAAACGGCGGCGGTACATGCTGCGGCGTTAATAGCCACTTTGAACTCTCACCTACTGTATTACTATAGTTGTTACTATAATTACCACAGCAGAGCACCAAGCACTTTACTTTATTGTGCTTCAAAAAGGGTACAATATATTGTGCTTTTCATGTGGGAGCGTACATATCTGTAACTTTGGGTGGTGGTACACTTTCAAATATTACACTTTTATACTTAATAGTTAAATATGTGTTCACGAAAGGATCCATATTGTCCCTCAAAAGGTACAAGTAAGGGTACTGCCTTAGTGAAAGCGTTTGTGATTTTGAAATGAGATGATAAACTTATTTCATATAAAGTTTCCAGCTGCACCTACAGGAAGTATGCTGTAAAGGTATTGTTTATCTCTTTTTTCCTGAATCGTCCAGGCGTATTTGTCGCAGTTCTACAGGGACTCTAAAGCAGCTAAAACCCTCGGCAGAATGTTTGTTTCAAATCTGGAAAATGAACTGAAGGCCATGCAGTCGTTTTTTGGACTGGAGGTCACAGGTCAGCTGGACTCAAACACTCTGACGACGATGAAGCTGCCTCGCTGTGGAGTCACCGATGTGGCCAGATTTGGACACTTCGAGGGGAAGCCCAGGTGGAAGCAGAGCGTTGTAACTTACAGGTGGGTTTTATTCATCATAATTTGCTGATAATTTATCAGCTGCATCCTACAGGCCTTCCAAGACGTCACTACCATAATCACTAGCGGCGTAATGGATCACAAATCTCACGGTTCGGATTACACCAGGCCCAGATTGACTAATCGGGAGGACTGGGTAAATTCCCTGTGGGCTGGTCCGTTTTTTTGGCTGCAATGGCCAGTGTCCCTAACTGCTTACACTCTCAGCAGTAGCACTTTTTTCATTTATTTATTTATTTGACTATAGCCTCACTCTTTTTTTTCCATTATTTTGCTGCAGCTCCGCTCTTTTTATTTATTTTCTCACAGCCCTGTGAGCAAAATGCAGCCTGCAGGTTAATGATGACGTAACTATCATTCCACCCCAAACAGCAGCACCTTAGTGAATATAAGAATTCATATAATTAATATTAATGAATATTACACCTGCTCAATGAAAATCAGACGATTCACTACATTGATTAATCTGACATAACTTGATCAGAAATCTAAAAAGGGGAGGGAAAAGGTCATTCTTATTTAGGATTATTTTTCATTCCAAGCGCATTGACATAATAGCCCCATTGTGGTCCAGTGGTCAGCATGTTGCGTTACGACACCGCCGAGTTCAAATCTCACCTGTGTAATTTATTTATTTATTTATTTATTTCGTTTTTAATGTTAAGACATATAATACTGTTTGAGTTACTTATGTAGGTGTAAATTTTTTTTTTTTTTTTTGTGTGACCACCGTTACAAAGGATTGGAAATCTATAAAGAATTTTGCACAGAATATATATTCAGATATTGCAGGGAAGGACATTGTAATGTTTTAAATAATAGTGTTGAAGATTTAGCTACCCTTTAATGTTCTCATATTTATGAAAAACATTAAGTTCTAAAGCAGCTGTTTTTAGTGAAAAAGATGTGATGGTGTCATTAAAAAACTGAATTGGAAATGACGCTATTTTAATATAGTCAGTCGTTGTGGCGTGGAGACTGACACGGAGGGATCCATATGCAGTATTTATTAATCACACTTAAACATACAATATGCACAAAGGTGCAAACACACATCGACAGTAGCAGTAAAGGTATCAAGGCTGGCGGCTGACAGACACAGAGTGAATTACCAGGCAAGGGTCAGAGGCAGGCGGCGTGATTCAGAGTCCGTGTATCAGGCTTGGATCAAGGGCAGGCAGCGAGTATCAAAGTCCGTGTATCAGGCTTGGGTCGTGGGCAGCCAGAAGGCAAAGCAGAGTCAAAAACGGGCTGGAGTAATGCACAGGAGATCAGGCAGGATATAACGCTCAGTAATGCTGGCCGGGGCTGAAACAAGACTTCGCAGTGAACCGTCTTCTTCTTCTTCTTTGCTGTTTTATGGCAGTCGGCAACCAACTTTTGGTGCATTACCGCCACCTACTGTACTGGAGTGTGAGCCTGAGTTTGCTACCTCCCGGAGAAAAAAAAAAAAAAAAAATTTAACTACATCTTTATTCTTTTAAATCCTGTTAATTAATCCTGTTTTCCTTAGATATTTCACTAAACTTTCATTGTTATCGTTTCCAAGTATAATTTTTACGCTGATTTCTGAAGTTTTGTTCTATAATTTCTTTCTCTAATATTTCTCTTTCTATTATGAATTTCTTGCAGCAACATAAAACATGTTCAACTGATTCCTCCTCCTGACAATTATTACACAATCCAGTTGGATGTTTTCCTATTAAATGTAATGTTTTATTTAAGCCTGTGTGTCCCATTTTTAACCGTGTTATTATTCCTTCTATTTTATTATTTCCTTTACTTTTCCTCCAATTTCCTACTTTCTCTTGTAATCTATAGTAATGTCTACCCGTTATATCCCTATCCCAATTATACTGCCACTGTTTTAATATTTTCTTCTTCACTATAACTTTTGCTTCTGTTTTACTTAACAAGATATTCATAATTTCGTCTAGTTTGCATGCTTCTTTAGCTAAAAAATCTACTGTTTCATTTCCTTTAATTCCTATATGTGCTGGAATCTCGCAGTGAACTGTTCTTCTTCTTCTTCTTTCTGTTTTATGGCGACTAACCCATTAAAAAGCATTATCGCCACCTACTGTACAGAATCTTACTCCGATGTCTCCGGGTCTGAATATTAGAAAGGGCAACAGAAAGAAACGAGGAGGGAGGGAAAGGGACAAAAAAAAAAAAAAAAAAAAACCTTGGATGTTTCATATTCTCCAATCTTTGCATCTAGACCACATACTCATGTCAGCGCTGCGTGTTCAGCTCCTCTAACATAAAGGGCCTTCATGACAATGATTGAGTATATTCTCACCCATAAATATTAGACTATAATCTATAACCTAAACCCGAATGCTCGATATACCTAATAAACGCTCTATATACTTGCCAATCTATTATACCTTTTCCTAGAATAATTTTATATATTGTTTTATCTTCCCCACACTGACTGAATAACATATCGCGATGTTTATTATACTTGCTACATATAAATAATGCATGATCTACATTTTCAGTTACACCACATACATCACATTTCCCATCCTCATGTAAACCCATTAACGCAAGTGTTGCATTTAACCCTGTGTGTCCCAATCTTAATCTTGATAACCACACCTCTTCCTTCCTATTTCTTCCTTGATTTAGTGTTGTCCCTACTGTCTGTATAATACTATAGTGCCATCTTCCAGTATTACTATTATCCCATCTAATTTGCCATTTATTTATTAGTTTTTCCTTTAAAATCGATTTTGCCTCTCTTTTCCCCAGAGGTACATGTACCTCCACCTCTTGCTTATTTAGTGCTTCCTTTGCTAATTTGTCAGCAACTTCATTACCAGATACCCCAATATGTGATGGAACCCAGCAGAAATAAACGACTACTCCTATTTCCTTTAATCTATATAAAGATAAATAGATTTCTGTTATTAAATCCTCTCTATCTGATTTTGAGTTTGCTATACTAACTAAAGCTGAAGATGAATCTGAGCAGATTACTACTTTGTTTGGTCTGACTTGTTCAACCCATTGTAATGCTATAATTATAGCTGTTATCTCTGCAGTGTATACTGATAGATTATTGGACAATTTTAAACTAATATTTACTTTGAACTCTGGAATATTAACACCTATTCCTATCTTTTTACTAATAGGTTCTTTGGAACCATCTGTAAAAATTTGTAAAGTTGAATAATACTTATTATTTAAATACGCATCTATTTCTTTTCCACTATATTCATCTTTAGATTTACTTAGCAATCTTACATCTATGAGTGGTTCAGGTGCTCTCCATAGTGGGACATCAGTGAGTGGTATATTGGGACAGAAGATCATGTTGTCTATACCATATTCTTTAGCCAACTTTTTACTCCTCCATCCAAAACTGTCCTGTCCTTCATATGAGTATTCCCAGCAATCTTTTAGTATTTTACGAGTAAGATGATTACTAACTGATTGCTGGAGATTTACCCAGTATGTCATCATCAATTTTATCCTTCTAAATTCAAGAGGCATTTCTCCCATTTCTACCCTAATTGCATCTACAGGGGATGTTTTAATTGCTCCACAACATAATCTTAACGCTTTGGTTTGTATGGTATCTAATTTTCCTAATAAAGTCTTAGATGCAGATCCATAGACAATGCAGCCATAATCAAAACAGGATCGAATCAATGCTTGATACATGCACAGCAATGCACTACGACTAGCTCCCCATCTGTGACTAGCAACTGAACGCATACAATTTATAATAATTTTACATTTTGTTTCAATTTTATTTATATGAATTTTCCATATTAACTTTTCATCTAACCATAAGCCAAGGTATTTAAAAACAGGTACTCTTTCCAATATCTGCTCATATAACTTTAAATCTGTATGTACTATTTTCTTGTTTTTTGTAAATATCATGTATTTTGTTTTTAATACTGAGAACTTCAAGCCCCATTCCAGAGACCATTCCTCAACTTTTTTAATTGATTCCTGTATTCCTTTATTAACATTTCTAATATTGCGTCCTCTTTTCCATAATGCTCCGTCATCCGCATAAAGTGCAAGTCCTATTCCTACCTTGTTAACCTTATCAAAAACATCATTAATCATTATATTAAATAAAATGGGGCTAATTGCACTGCCTTGTGGTGTACCATTTGTAATATTAAAAGCAGCTGATAATTCTTCTCCAATTTTAACTTGAAAGGTACGTTCAAATAAGAAGTCTAACACCCAGTTATAAAATTTTCCACCTATACCCATTTTGTTCAATTTAATAAGCAATCCTTCCCTCCATAATGTATCATAAGCCTTCTCGATGTCAAAGAAAACTGCTAACATATACTCTTTCATTACAAAAGCTTTCCTAATTTCATTTTCGAATAAAATCAAGGCATCATTTGTGGATCTATTCTTCCTGAACCCACTTTGAAAGGTTGTTAATATTTCCCTTTTCTCTAAAATATAATTTAATCTCTTAACAATCATTTTTTCCATTACTTTACATATTGTGGATGTAAGGGCTATAGGCCTATAACTGCTAGGCTTTGTTTTGTCTTTCCCAGGTTTGACTAATGGGAGCACGACTGCAGTTTTCCATTGCTTGGGCAAAACACCCTCATTCCATATACGGTTAATTACCTCTAATAATATCTCTAATGCTTTAACTGGTAACTTTTTTAACATTTGATAACTTATCATATCCTTACCTGGTGTTGTATTCTTTGAATTATTGATAGCTACTTTCATCTCAAAATACTTAAATTCATCATCTAGACTACTATTAAAATCTATCTTTTTCATGCATACATCTCCATATAATTCCATAATCTGTTGACGTTTTGTTAAAAATACATCATCTAGATTTTCAATGCTGTGAGCTTTAGCAAATGTTTGAGCCAACATTGTTACCTTTTCTTTATTTGTAATTGCGATCTTTCCATTTTCCTCCATCACAGGTATTTTCCTGGAGCTATCAGTTCCATTCATCTTTTTAATCATATGCCAAACTGTATTCATATCAGTTTCTCTGCCTATTGTATTACAGAAATTTTGCCAGGCTGCCCTCTTTGTGCTCTTGATAATCTTTTTAACATAAGCTTTTTTCCTTTGATAATCTATGACTGTTTCTGGAGTGAGCATTCTTTTTAAAGATCTAAATGCTTTTTGTCTTTCTTTGATTGCCCTTGAACATTCCTCAGACCACCAAGGTACATTTTTCCTCTTTCTTGTGCCATTTGCTAATGGGATTGATTGTAATGCTGCAGAATAAATACCATCTGTTACCTTACCATATACATGATCAATATTTCCCTCCAGTGTTATATTTTTAAAAAGGTTTTCACATATTGTTTGGAATTTTCCCCAATCTGCACTTTTGTATACCCATTTTATACCATTATTACAATTTTGTGTATGCACCTTACTTTGAATTTTACAGATGATAGGAAAATGATCGCTTCCTATATTATTTCCAGAAACTGACCACTTAGATTTACCAGCTAGTGATGCTGAGACTATTGTAAGATCCAAGCATGATGCGCTACCTTTTCTTATATCTATTCTTGTTGGCTTGCCATCATTTAGACACACTAAAGATTTCTCTTCCATGAAATTTTCTATTATTGCTCCATTTTTATCTGTTTTCCTACTACCCCAAATACTACTGTGTGCATTAAAATCACCACATACAATAATTTTATTTGATGTTTCACCTATAGCGCTTTCTAATATGTCTACAGCTAATTCTAAACAAGGATTATAAAAATTGACTATTCTGATTACCCCATGCTCACCCATTACTTCTATACATATGCTTTCTGTTTCACTTTCATTATTTACATACCTATAAATCACATTTTCTTTTATGAAAGTTGCACACCCTCCACCTCTACCATTATTCCTGTCTTTCCTTATTACTTCATAACCATTCAGCTTGAAATTTAATGGTCTACATAACCACGTTTCTTGAATACAAATTATATCAGGAGGTTTGCTCATATTTCCAATGTATTTTTTAAACTCCTGTCCATTAGCAATCAAACTTCTGGCATTCCAATGAAGCAATAGGAAAGACATGATAATGTTAAATATCACTACTCTGGGATGCATCATAATTTACCATCACATTCCACTCTTTCTTTCCTTCTTTTGCTTTTAATATCTTGTGGATTTGTTCAGCCGATATATCTGTACAATTCAGGAATTTGTTTGCACATTCTGCCACAATTTTAATCTTGTCGGACCTTCTTTCTACCTGTGCGGTGCCGTTCACCACTGCACAGATGAATGCCACTAAGTCAATTTTATTCACACTAATGTTATCAATGGAGTCATTCTGAAGCATACTCTTTTGTTTCTCAGATTTATTCACTTGAGAATTTTGTACATGTTCCCTATGAGTTTGTGTTTCTGTCTGCTGTTTTACTTTACGAGCTGCTTCTGCATATGTTAAATTTTGATTGGTCTTTACCTTTTGAATTTCACGTGCCTGCTGCTGAACTGGGCATCCTGCATACGCAGCGCTGTGTTCGCCTCCACAGTTACAGCACTTTAACTTAGTTCCTTCTCTACACTTCCCATACTGATGCTCTTCACCACATTTTGCACAACGCATTTTCCCTTTGCATAAAGCAGCAGAATGACCCATGCGTTGGCAGTTATAACAACGAAGAGGAGGAGGAACATATTCTCTTACCGTGTAGCTGATGAAGCCTAGTTTCACCTTTGCTGGTAGATTTTTTTCCTCAAAGTGTATCAACACAGAAAGACTCTCACATTTTTTATTGTCCCTCCACATCATTAGTCTCCTGGCCATGCCAACCTTTCCTCCACTCAAGTTCCCTTTAATTTCCTCCATAGTTACATTTAAAGGTACACCTGAGATAACCCCACTCTTTTTTGACCCTACTTCAATACAGTTTATTTTATCACCAGCCAATGTTTTTAGCTTCATTATCTTTGCTTTTTGCATTTCGTCTTTACATTTAATCAAAACTCTACCATTACTTAGACATGTTGCCCCTTTTACTGATCCTATTTCTTTCTCTATTGCTTTTGATAGTTTAACAGGATGCACATATTGTTCTGACTGCTTGACAAAAGTTACTAAGATTTTAATTTCTCTTTCCTCATTAACTGTCACTACCCTTCGTCCCGTCTCCTTATTTCCGTCGCAGTGAACTGGAGTTTGAGTGTGGCTTATATAGGGAGCGTGGGTCATTAACTGGATACAGTTCAGGTGTGTGCACGATCAGTCTAGGTGGATGATGTAATGCTTAGAAATGCGGGGATGGCGGCCTCTGCTGGCCAGCGAGGGGAATGACTGGGACCGAGTCGGTGACAGTCGTGAACTGAGGTGGGCCGGTCTGAGGCTTGAAACTCCAGGGCTGACAAGGAGTCCCACTCTGGCCCTGGATCACACTACAGTTTTTGAGTCATGGATTGGACCATTTTTCAGATCAACAAAAAGGGAGGAGACAAATGTCAGTTGATTTCCATTTATACACAAATATTACTGTAAAAACGTTGGTTTTAACAAACAGAACTTAGAACCTGTAGTTTTAATAAAAATTCAAATCAAGAAAGAACCAGCTGAAAAAAGAAAAAATGTTCAATACGAAAATTCATCTTTGCTACTGTTGCTGATAACATAGATATATAAATATATAAATATAGAAATCTTGTACAACAGATTATATTTATTTTCAATTAATGATTCAACATAAAACTCCATGTTTCATTATAGGTGGATCATTTTTGAAAACCTATCCGCTTGTTAAGTGGTGACGTGTTTGTGACGTATGTATACTGTTTCCGTGTGCAAGCCGCCATTCATTTGAGTGAAGAAATCATTCGTTTATGATCACGTTTTATTCCTATCACACATTAAAGTTAATTTTATATAAAATCATAGTGTACACAACAATCTCTGGGCTTGCTGCATAACAAATACCAAAAATTTTACAATTTATAAAAAAATAATCACTTTCTGGCCATCGGATATTAGGCATGGACATATATACTGCGATCGTGACTTTTGAAAGCCTTAAATCACTTTGTAAACGTTTATTATTACCATTTCATGAGTCTCCCCATTCAGTTAAATAGAGCACTTGGACCTGGAAGCCGCTTCGCGTGACATCATACTTAACAAGCGGATTCAGTGACATAATTTTAATGGTTGTTTGTCGCCACCTTTTGGTTACACAATGCAATTGCTCCAATATGCACTAGCATCAAGTTCCATTAAGCTCTGATTTCGTCAGCGCAATAGCCTAGTGGTTAGCGCGCTGACATATGGTGCAGTAGCACATCAGGGCGTCCCGAGTTCGAATCCCGGCTCGAGGACATTTCCCGACCCTACCCCCTCTCTCTCTCACTTCGTTTCCTGTCTAAAATACTGTCCTATCCTCTCAATAAAGGCAAAAAGGCCAAAAATAAATCTTTAAAAAAAAAACCCTGTGATTTCAATATTTACCATAAACATCAGTGTTTATATCTGAACTATAAGCTGTTCTTCCAGTACTTCTGTGTTATTTAATTGTTTGTAACGAACAAAAAAACTGTAAAAACTGAATCTCTATCAATCAAACGCAGCGCTTAGAAGGATTAATAAACAAATGCAAATCATTATCATTATTGTTGTGCGGGTTTGACCTGTAGTCTCCATAGACTGCCTTCTTCCGAGCCTCTTATTTTCACATTTTTAGTTCGTCACAGAGATAATATGGTTTTGAATCTGCTACTATGCTGACGCACAGGCATTTGTAGCTCCGCCCTCTTTTGAAAATAAGCCTGGTAGCACAATCTCATTTCAATATAAAGCGACAGTCACCAAAACAGCACAGTTTGGATCAAAGCATAAATGGGACAGTTCAAGGAGTTGTAAAACTTTATTTGTTGGGATTTTGAGCTGAAACTTCACACACACTCTAGGGATGCCAGAAACTTATTGTTAATAAGTAGATACTAAACATGATTTGCTTCTTTTTTCATAGGATAACTGAATATTCAACACAGCTGAGTCAGAGAGAGGTGGACTCCACTATCGCTAAAGCCTTCCAGCTATACAGTGACGTCATTCCTGTAGATTTCAAGCAGATCTTCAGTGGCACGGCAGATATCATGATACTCTTCAAAGGGGGACGTGAGTTATCAACACACATACCTACATACATTCAAACATGATAATGCTGAATTCTCTGAAAGCCAGTGTTTATTTACATGTATAGTAAAAAAAATAGTATTATTGCAAATTAAAACCACATTTTATTTATATGAATAAATGTTTTTTTATTTATGCACTCTTGGAAATAAAGGATACTCATATTGCTACTGAGGCAGTGTATTTTTTCAAATGGTACATTTTTGTACCTAAAGTTTTAAAAATAAATAAAAAATCATAATTTTTTAAAACTTTTGACCTCTTTATATTGATTTCTTTCAGATCATGGAGATTTTTACCCCTTTGATGGGCCGAATGGTGTTCTAGCTCATGCAAACTCCCCCGGCCCAGAGCAGGGAGGAGACACACACTTTGATGATGATGAAAAATGGAGCTTAAGTTCACACAGTAAAACCTCCAATCTCATATAAGAGCTCTGCTAACAAAATGCGTGACTTAAATGTTTATTAATAAACATAAATGTGCTTTATTCAGACATAAACCTGCTTTTGGTGGCGGCTCATGAATTCGGGCATGCACTGGGACTCGATCACTCCAGAGACTCTTCGGCTTTAATGTATCCAACTTACAGATATGTCAGTACAAACGCATATACTTTACCCCGAGATGACCGACTTGGGGTTCAGGCTTTGTACGGTACGTGTTTCTTTTTTTTTTTTCATGGAGAAGTGTACATACTGCAATATTAGGCAACTAAATGCATCAGATATTATTGTGTATGGTATAGGGTTGCATGATATGGGAAAAAATGCATTGCGATATTTTGTTTTTCTGCGATATAAATTGTGATATGTATATAATTACACAAGATGACTATTTAGGAAAAAAAATCTCAATTTTACATTGACTGTGATGATTTTTTTTTTCATCTGCATAAAATATACAAAAAGATACAATAATATTTAAAATAATATAATTTAAAGCACAGATGAAAACAATAGAACAAAGATAAAAATAAAACAAACAACACAGTACTGAAATATAGAAATTCCATAATCAAATATAAAATAACAGTGTCTTCAATGTATAAACCAAATTAATCAAATCTAATCTAATTGTCAGAGCTGAAATCATTACAATGTCTTGTGTCCAAATGGTTTAAATTGACATCCTGCGATACTTTACATTGTGATAGTGATTCCGAATTACTCAATTATGCAGCCCAAGTATGGCAACTGGAGAGAATCAATTGTAAAGCAATAATGAAATAAAATGTTTTCCTATCCTTTTGAATTATGTTTTAGGTGTTCGAGCATCAACAAATAAACCTGAACCTAAACCTGAACCAAAACCAAACCCACAACCTGCACCAAGCCCACCAGAACCATGCAAGCGTGACTTGATATTTGACGCAGCAACCAGAATCCGAGGGGAATTGTACTTTTTTAAAGAT
The DNA here is from genome assembly GCF_052040795.2 of Danio rerio. Classification (NCBI taxonomy): domain Eukaryota; kingdom Metazoa; phylum Chordata; class Actinopteri; order Cypriniformes; family Danionidae; genus Danio; species Danio rerio. The sequence continues at coordinate 42,432,142 of NC_141030.1, forward strand.
AGGTAAGGATTTGTCTTCTTTATTATTTTAGATACCTACATTTACATTAACAAATTATATTACATTTATTTCTAAAATGGTGTTACGCATTTCTAAAATGTTCATTAATAAACATTATTACATGAATTATAATAAGAATATATAACGAGTATGTGTGTGTGTGTGTGTATATACATACATACATACATACATACATACATATATATATATATATACAGTTGAAACCAGAAGTTTACATACACTCTAAAAAAAGGAACATAACCATTTTAAAAAATGTCTTATAGTAAATCATACTAAACATTTACTATTTTAGGTCCGTTAGGATTACCTAAATCATTTACATTTGCTAAATGCCAGAATAATGAGAATTTTTTATGGGAGATTTTTTTTTATTAATTTCTAGACAGTCAAAAGTTCACATACATTTCCTTGGTATTCATTTAGCTTTGCTGTTAAACTGTATAACTTTGGTCAAAGGTTTTGGGTCTCCTTTCACAAGCTTCCTCTCACAATAGTTTGCAGGAATTTTGGCCCATTCCTTCTGACAGAATTGGTGTAACCGAGTCAGATTTGTTGGCTGTCTTGCTCGCACAAGCTTTTTCAACTCTGCCCACAAATGTACTATAGGATTAAGATCAGGGCTTTGTGATGGCCACTCTAAAACATTCACTCTGTTGTCCTTAAAGCACATTTTAACTAATTTGGCAGTATTCTTAGGGTCATGGTTTGTTTGAAAGAGCCATTTGTTTCCAAGTTTTAATTTCCTGGGTGATGTCTTGAGATGTTGCTTTCTGTATTTCTACATAATGTTCTTTCTTCATGATGCCATCTATGCAAAACAGCTCTACAACATGATGCTGCTGCCCCCATACTTCACAGTTGGGATGGTGTTCCTAGGCTTGTGAGCTTTCCCCTTTATTCCTCCAAATGTAACACTGGTCATTATGGCCAAACAGTTCAATCTTAGTTTTATCAGACCACAGGACATGTCTCCAAAAATTAGTCTTTTTCCCAGTGTAATATGTATACATGTATATATATATATATATATATATATATATATATATATATATATATATATATATATATATATATATATATATATATATATATATAGATATATATATATATATATATATATATATATATATATATATAGATATATGTGTGTGTGTGTGTGTGTGTGTGTGTGTGTGTGTGTATATATGTATATATACATATATATATATATATATATATATATATATATATATATATATATATATATATATGTGTGTGTGTGTGTGTGTGTGTGTGTGTGTGTGTGTGTGTGTGTGTGTGTGTGTGTGTGTGTTTGTGTGTGTGTGTGTGTGTGTGTGTATATGTATATATATTACTAGATATTTAAAATTCTAGTGGAAATAAAACAAATAAGACTTTCTCCAGAGGAAAAAAAAACATTATAGGACATACTGTGAAGATGACATTGCTCTCTCTCTGTCTCTCTATAGAAACTTGTTCATTTGTTTACTATGTTCTTGTAATTAAATTTAGAATTTTAACATCTATCAGGTATTACTGGAAGAAGGGCTACTACAGTGGACTTACACTACTTGAAATAAAAACCACCTGGCCATCCATCGACTCTGTTGATGCTGCCTATGAGTTCCAGGACAAAGGCACAAATTTTCTCTTCAAAGGTAAAGTCAGGTTTCCTCAAGAGTCTTTGAAGGCAGTTCAGCAAAGCCTCAGTAAATACAGCTGTGTGTGTTTTTACTTACAGGTCAGCAGTTCTGGGCAGTAAAAGGCAACACTATACTGTCTGGATACCCCAAACCCATATCCACATATGGCTTTCCATCAAGTGTGAATAAGATTGACGCAGCCGTACATGTGAAATCAACTGGTCGCACTTTGTTTTTTGTTGGGAGCAAATACTGGAGGTGAGAAAAACAAATATAATAACCAATATAGAGTTGAAGTAAGAATTATTTGCTCTCCTGTATACCTTTCCCCACATTTCAACGCATTTGTAATCATAATAGTTCTAATAAGTAATTTAACATTTTTCCCAAAATTTTTACATTTTTAAAGAGCCCCTATTTTGCATTAAAAATGTCATATTTTGGTTTTAGGGGTCTCCAATAACATGCTGACATGCGTGCAAGGTCAAAAAGCACTTTCATTGTCTTATAATATGCATTTATTTTTACCTAATTATCCCAGCAACTCCTATATCAATCGTTCAGAAATTCATTTGTTCCCAAACCCCTTCTAAGCACGAAGCTAATCTGCGGTGATTGGACCGATGACCCAGTCTGTTGCGATTGGTCGACTGCATTCAGCATGTAGCAGCCAGAGATATGAGAGCCCAATGCAGGAACGCAATAAATCAATGCAGTTAAACACCAGCATATCCCTCTACTCTTAACCCTAAGCCCAAATAATGACAACAACACACATTCAGAATTAATCCACACAGTGGCAAAAGTTGAACTATTTGACCATGTGTCGTCGTGTGGCTAAAAGCTGATGGTGGTCATCGCAAAGGCAAACAGCAGAGGATCACCAGTTCAAAAACACATTTAAATAAGTAAAGGAAGAAGCAAGCGTCATGTTTTCAACGTGGTTTTGGATGCGATATGTGAACAGCCCCATACAGATTTACCTGAGAGATACAGTACAAGCACTGATCTATTATACATACGTGATTACAAGCCGCGTGGGACCATTACAACTTATAACACAATTAAACACATATTTTGCAAACTACACAAAACAAGGCAACATTTTTAATGACACTTACATGTTATGATCCGTAGGAAAAAGAAACTGTTCCATTTGAACTCTAAAAGTTACTGACAAAGTTCCTGTCAAAGTCTGACAAAGTCCCATAGTCCCTGCTGCACCTTCAATAGCAAACGGCTGACGAATCCCACGCTGCAGCGTAGGTTATTGTATCAATCATCAGAAAAAAACAGGAACAAACAAAGCACTAGGTTGGCTATACTGTAGTATTGTTGTGAAAATTAACTGTCAGTGATTTCGCGTCATGATCAATAGTCGTGATCCCCGCGCTTCCGCTAGTGTGTGGAGGGAATGCGCATGCACAATGTAACAGAACTGGAAGTACATATTTGGTGATGTACCGTATCGATGTCGATGCAATCAAACAAAAGATCCGAACCCATTTCGACTCTGAGTCGACTATTTTGCTAAAGAATCATTAGTTTTAATGCTGCACTTTCAGAATTAAACCTCAGCTGGATGTTTTCATTCACTTACAGCTGTGTTACACACTGCATGGAAGCTCATTTTCAAAAACCTATAATAGGGGCTCTTTAAAGTGACATTTAAGTGGTTTAAGTAGATTAACAAGGCAGGTTAGGGTAATTAGGCAGGTTATTGTATGACGATGGTTTGTTCTGGAGACTATCGAAAAAAAATAGCTTAAAGGGGCTAATAATTTTGACCTTAATGTTTTTTAAAAAATTAAAAACTGCTTTTATTCTAGCCGCAATAAAACAAATTAGACTTTCTCCGGAAGAAAAAAATATCATAGGAAATGCTGTGAAAATTTCCTTGCTCTGTTAAACATTATTTGGGAAATATTTTAAAATGAAAAAAATTTACAGGAGGGCAACAATTCTGACTTCAACTGTACATAAAAACTAAAATAGCATCAAAACTAACATGATATCATCTGTGGTGTAGCTTCAATGACAGAATGGGTAAAATGGACAGAGGCTTTCCTAAATCCATCAGTGCTGATTTTCCTGGCATCGGCTCAAAGGTGGACGCGGCTTTTGAAAACTATGGTAAGATTCAAGACTATAAATACAAAACACTAACCATTCTGTCATTTAAACAGATCTTATTGGGCTCTTTTACAAAACTCTGATATTATTTTGTGTGTGGGTTTTTCGTGTGTGGGAAAAGTATGTTTTCTGTTTGTTCATACTAATTTCAAAGGAGCTGAGTCAACACAATTCTTAGATTTTTTTTGGTTGAACTTAATTGTTTTATGTTCAATCCAAATTTCTAAAAACTATTAAGTTAACTTAATCAATTCTTGTTGGGACAACATGAATTAATTGTGTGGAACTCAGCATTTTTTTACAGTGCATGCTCGGTGGTTTGAGAAAAAGCATTAATTTTGACATTATTTACATTATTACACTGTGTAAAGTTATTGCTGTCTTAAATTTTAGTTAAATCAAATGAACATTTTTAGTCAGATCAATTAATGCAGAGTTCAGACTGCATGATTTTTTTGAAAGTAGTCGCGTCTTGGATGTTTTCACACTGCATGACTATCTGGGGTAGCGTTCCGTCGCTGCTCTGTTCATACTACAAGATGGATCCGTGACAGGAGATTTACACTGCATGACTTTACAGTAGGAGAATCGCTGTCAACTTTGTCTCTGTCCACCAACTACGTCTCACAACCAAACACACGCAAGAAGTGACATGGAAACAATACGAAGTCACATATTATATCAGGTGTTATTAACTACATAATGAAGATGAAGCCTTAGGTGGGGTAGAAGTGGACTTATTTTGCTCACTGTGGTTTTAGCAATTTTTCCTCAACTTCTTTCTTTTTCAACAAGGTTGTGATATTGCTCAAATAACACGTCAAAAGGCATGGCTGCTGCCACCAAATTTACACTATAGTTTTTCCTCCACTTCTTGGGTTCAAATAAACTGAAAATGAGCGCTGTTACTTCTCCCCCAGCCTCCCACTGGCTGGCAGATACCCATACTAGTGGATGCTGCTCTTTGATTGGCTGTAGGTAATCGCAATGTTATTTTTGAATGATGATTTGAATCGCCGACAGCTCCAGATATTTACCACGCCCAATGTCTAACGGGTGTCGATGACTCATCTGTGATTCTCTCAGATCGCATCTGTGATAGTTCTGTGATTACTCATGTGAACGAGCACCGATTTGCCGGTGATTTCTCAAAACCTGTCGGTGAGTCAAAATCGGGGCTAAAATCATGCAGTCTAAACTCGGCATTACAACTATAAAACTGCCTAAAAATATTAAGTTCAACCTTGTGCTTTATGTTTAAAACAACGCAATCTCACAGCAATTCGTAACCTTTTGATTTAGTGTCCAGTTCGTATGATATCGTACGATCTAATTCGTACAATTGAGTACGATTTGCTCATCACCCAATGATGGCTGGGGTTAGGGGTGGGGTTGGGTGCCACGCCTTCTTTTTAAAATCGTACTTTTTCATACGACTGAACTCGTACGAATTCATACAAATTAGCCACTAAACTGCCAAAATGTAAAATGCTTACGTTTCCTTGTGATATCAGGCTGGTTTAAAAGCATTTTGTTGAAACCTGATGAAGTTATTAAATTAAGTTAAAGTAACTCAAAACATTTGTTGGAATGACCTTTTGTCGTGTCACCTTTTACAGTATTTTTTTCTAGTTTGGATGAACTATTTAATTTAATGCTGTTCCGTTTAATAAACTATTTTTATTCTCCTTTTAGGTTATCTGTATTTCTCAGACGGTGCAAGGCAAACAGAGTATATCTTTGCCTCAAGACGAGTGAATCGTGTTTTATTGAACTACGGATGGCTGGATTGCTACTAAACTATAAAACAAAATGTAGACATCTTGTCATGTTTCAGTAATCCTGAGTATTTGTAATACTACTTTCTACTTTTTTTTTTAAACAGAGCCTAAATGTGATACTAATTATAGTAGGAAAAGGTGAATGCATATTTTTTTGCAAATGAAATAATCATGTTATACAGTACTATGTACACAAAAGTGTTGTTTTCAATATACCCTTTTTACACCCTGTTAATAAAACTTTTAAAATACTGTTTCATTTCTAATTTGTTTTCAGTTTTTGAGAAACACTGTGGGCTGTGTGTGTGTGTTGATCCCAGTTGTAAGAGTAAATAATAACTTGATTTCTAGTTGATCATTTGTAAAAGTGGCAGAAGGTAGATTTTTCTAAAGAATCACCCGTTGAACTGCATCCCAATCATTACAAATACTGCAGATGACCTATTGGAACCTACATTGATCACAGAAATCAGTCAAGTTTGGTGGATGGCTACATCAACAGCCTGAGGTATCAAGACATTTATGCTGCCCATTGCATTACAAACCACAGGAGATTGCAAATTCTTTAGCAGGATAGCGCTCCTTCTCATACTTCAGCCTCCACATCAAAGTTCCTGAAAGCAAAGAAGGTCAAGGTGGCCAGCCCAGTCACCAGATCTGAACATTGTTGAGCATGACTTGGGTAAGATGGAGGAGGCATTGAAGATGAATACAAAGAATCTTGATGAACTCTGGGAGTCCTGCAAGAACGCTTTCTTAGCCGTTCCAGATGACTTTATTAGTTACTTGAGTCATTGCAGAGATGTATGGATGCAGTCCTCCAAGCTTATAAGAGTCATATCATTTCTTTTCCTACTGCAGCATGACTTTATATTCTATACTGTACATTATGTCTGTTAAGTGACAAGTCTTTTGTCTAAGCAAAGTCAGAGCTTACTGTCCTAGTTAAATAATTAAAAACCAAAACATGATTATATTATATTTTGGTAAAAATAGCGTAATCTAGAGACTTTTGCCTTTCATATAAGCTACTTTTGATAGTTACTCAGACAGCACTGTTGTTATTTGGTTAAATCTTGAACAACAACGAACTCTCCATAGACAATTCTTTGAACTATATTCACACATATTCATTCAAATATGAACGCTAAATTTCACAAATCAGCATGTATGATACGTTTTAAAATCCTCGTTTTCCAACAACCATTCCACACACTACACTACCCACAATGCTTCAGTGCGTCGCGATGTGACGCAGACACACCTCCCACTCTGATTGGGTGTCACTTCTCCAAGCGTTTACTTCGGATATTTGAAGGTGAAATTTGGGAACTGCGCTTTATTGAGTACAGTATTTCATCGCGAAAATGACATCTCGTGCACTTTACAGTACACGTTCGCAACTGTGCAGACATCTGGTGAGTTTTGAGCTGAATAAGAGCTATATTAATATCTGAACTTGGTCACAATAGGCGACGGCACATGCAGTAGTTTGGCTGCAGGCCTGTTTCATTATTTACCTTTTTAAAACGCTGCATTTCTCTTTAAAGTGTGTTGATATACATGTTATAATCCATTAGTTGGTTTTATATCTTGTCTACTATGTGTATTTGCAGGCACATAAATATCTGAGTAGGTCCTACAGCACACGACCATCTCTAAATGTGAGTAACGTTAACGTCAAACTATATAAAGCAACTCTATATCATTATTGAGGTAAAGTTGGTTTTATAACCGCACATTTGTTCATTTTTGAACCGTGACAAGTTGTGACACATTCCCTGTATTGTTTACCACGCTACTTTTAACATTCGGTCTGAAATTGCATGTAAATGTGACTTCAAAACAACATTAGCTATATCTGTGAATAGCTTGGGTCTATTCATAGTAGATACAACAGGCCTATATGTAAACTCCAATGCCATGAGAAGATGCAGATTTTTTTTCTTTTCTTATTGTTGCCATTATTTTATTCACTTTAAATTCAAATGGTTCACAACACAAAACTGTCATGCACAACGTGAGCATGATGAACATAGCTTTCTCCGTATAAAGTGCAAGTAGAGGACCAATTCCTCAACCTCAGTCATTTTAGGCCATAGAAATGATCATATAGGTTAAACATTGCCTAACTGCTTATAAAGAAAACAGATCAAACAGGGATCTATATGCCTCTTAAATGACTAAATTAATCCACTGACAGAGAGAAACTTCATTTCTGCTGCTTTTGGCTTATCACGCTCGTCTTTATAATTCAATATGCAAACCACATCAACATTCTTGGGATAACCAATGTACAGGAGGATCTCTGGAAAGCAAAAGCACGACAGGAAGAGGAAACATGAGGCACAAATTGTGAGTCTGCATCATCTGACGGCGCGAGAGCAGATAATTTGCACGTGAGCTGACAAGGCTAAAATAACAAACAAAAATTCCTTTATGTTAAATCTCTAACTTACCTGAACAAAAATAAAAGAAAAGAAAGTACAATTCACTACCCTAACTACCTAACACAAAAACAGAGGTCAAAAGGTTTTACAAATAAAATGGCGTCAAACTCCTTACTATCCCTATATATATATATATATATATATATATATATATATATATATATATATATATATATATATATATATATGCATACACATATATACACATATATATATATATATATATATATATATATACGTACGTACGTATGTATGTATGCATGTATGTATGTATATATATATATATATATATATATATATATATATATAAATGTATATATATATAAATGTATATGTATATATATAAATGTATATGTATATATATATAAATGTATATGTATATATATAAATGTATATGTATATATATATATATATATATATATATATATATATATATATATATATATATATATATATATATATATATATATATATATATATAAAGCCAATTCAGCAAGGTAAAAAGTAACTGAAATAATATGACTTATTTTTAAAAGTGATGCGTTACTTTACTTGTTGCTTAAGTAATATTAATATGTAATGTGCATTACTTGTAACGCGTTACCCCCAGTACTTATTAGCACTAATAATTGACCGTGAACAATGTTGTGCTTTGATTGTCTGCTTATATGATTTCCCTATTAGCAATTTGCAAACAATACTTTTCAAAACTTAGTCCAAATGTGCGAGTATAAAACCAACTTTACCTCAATATTTCATGTATCCAGGGTTGTTTCTATCAGTTTTATGCTGAATGGTTGATTTGTGCTTTGTTCATTTGTCTCTGGACAGGAAGTCGTCATCGTCAGTGCTGTCAGGACTCCTATAGGGTCATTTAAAGGAAGCCTGTCCACATTACCAGCCACTAAACTGGGCTCCATTGCCATTAAAGGGGCTATTGATAAAGCAGGTTAGAGATCTGATAATCTTGAGAGGATTTCAGGATTTATTATTTATGATTAATAAATGTACACCTTGAAGGCCACTTGGAAATTCTAATCCACCTGGTCATCTGAATTTAAATACAAATATTGTCCATTGGAAAAATTAAAGTTGGGTTTATATTTGCACATTTGCTCATTTTTAAAGTGAAAACTTGTGACATGGTCTCTATATTGTTTATTACATTACTTTGAACATTCAATCTGAAAGTGCATGTAAATATGACTTAAAAACAACATTAGCTCTATTTAATTGAATGTAAACAATGTTGTACTTTGATGGTCATTTGCTGCTTATAAAATTTCCCTATTTAGAATTTGCAAGTAATACTTTTCTGAAATTCTACCATGAAGGCGAAAGTCTAAAGTATAAATGAACGCTGGTCATAATATTTTTTGTTTTATTGATTTTAGTTGTATTACAAAACCCAGCAAACAAATACAGAATATTAACCTATATAATATTTCAGAATGTACTTTCCCACCCCAACATTTGTTAAACAGAAATAACAATTAAAATAAATTATAAAATAAAATATAATACATAAAGTAAAAATAAATAAATACATTTAAATTCACCAGTGTGCATTTGCATATATAATAATAATAATAATAAAAACATTATTACATTGAATTTTAAATTACATTCATCTTTCTAAAGACTTCCAATTTTATTTATCCCTTTATAATGTGACTGAAAGGAGACCACACTTTGTTTTTAAGTCTCTGATTTACCTCTGATTACGCATGTTAATTTTTCAATAGCAAGGTTATCAGACAGTCACAATGTTTATTATTAATGTTAATTAATATTATTTCTCAGACAACACCAATGTTAATTAATATTATTTCTTAGACAACACCAATGATTTAACTTTATAAGGGTTAAGAAAATCAATATTTCGTCAAGTAACCCTGTTTATAAAAATATGAAATATTAGTTTTATTTGGAAAAAATATATATTTTTGACCAACTGTGAAACTTTCTCAGCCCCTTTATGGAATAAAACAAATATTGACATTTTACTTAAGTCCATACCTAATCAATGCAGAGAACAAAGTACAAAGTATTTCCATTTCAAATAAACATGTTGATGTTTAACAAAGAGTCCTAAAATATGTTACTTCTAAAGGAACAAAGTGAAGCACAGTAGTGTTTAAAATTGGTTATAAGAAATCATTCTTCAGCAGAAAATCAACAATATTAATTGGATCATGTAACACTGAAATTAAGATTTTGAAAGTGTAGCTTCTTTTCATCACAAATTGTATTTGCCTGTTAAAGTATAGATATTCCAATAGAAAGCTAGTAATTTTTTTTTGTAATAATATTTCAAAACAGTTCTTCTCTTAGTTAATAAATTCACAAGAGAAGACTTTAAAAGCAAAACACCTTTTAAGTGACCTTTATAGAGAAGTGTTTGGTAACACTTTATTTTAAGTCACAACTTAATCTATTAACAAATGGCTTATTACCTATGGAAGGTAAATCCTGCCAATTTTAAATAAATCAAATAAACATTGAAAATGAAAATGTAAATCAGATTAACAATTTCATTTTAAAACACTGTTCGCCAAAAAAAAACCAAAATGAAATGATTTCAATTTCATTTTCACTTTGACAACACATCGTCCCTGTCAAATTGATAATTTGATCAATCTATTAACAAAATTTTCCATAATTACCTGCCTATTATTAAGATATTAAATGTTCACTAGAATTGTACATTTCCTAAAGGAAATGTGAATGGGGTTTGCGTGGCAAATCGATGGGGTACAAAATGGTACTAAACTGGCCAAAATAGCAGTAAATGTGGAGAAATGGTTAAATTCATGTGTTTATGTGGTTGCTAATGTAATGTAAGTGGTTGCTAGGGTGTGGCAACGCCTTTGTAATAGGTGAAGACGATAGAGATTTGATCAACCTGCATCAAAAGAACCCAAACCCTGTCTTTCTACGATATTCCTGTGCTAAAATATGGCTTGTTTATGTTCTTATATGGTTGTTAGGGGGCCTAAAGTGGTTGCTATGGAGTGTCTACAAATTTTTTATGTCACTACCTAATACCGACTTGATAGGCGGAGTAAAATGAGCCCACTCCCAAGCTTCTACGACTCTCTAATCTAGATATCAATGTCAGCCATTTTGTGTCCATGTTAAGTCAATGGGGATTTTGGGGGTTACTTTCTTGCCCCTCATGGGGGCAGTGTACCCCCACCCTCTTTGAAAAATCATAGCACACCTCTTCTCAACAGGCCGATCGATTTGACACCTCACTCATCATTCTAGGGCAAAAAATGCGGCCGGAGTTGCGCGCCGAAGTTTTGAAAAAGTGAACAGTAATAGTAACACTAGAATTGTACATTTCCTAAAGGAAATGTGAATGGGGTTTGCGTGGCAAATCGATGGGGTACAAAATGGTACTAAACTGGGCAATAGCACTGGAAAGGTAAGAAATGGTGGTTGCTAAGATGTTGCTAGGCGGTTGCTAGGGTGTCCTGAGTGGTTGCTAGGTGGTTGCTAGGGTGTTCTGAGTGGTTGCTAAGTGGTTGCTAAGGTGTTGCTAGGCGGTTGCTAGGGTGTTCTGAGTGGTTGCTAGGTGGTTGCTAGGCGGTTGCTAGGGTGTTCTGAGTGGTTGCTAGGTGGTTGCTAAGGTGTTGCTAGGCGGTTGCTAAGGTGTCCTAAGTGGTTGCTAGGTGGTTGCTAAGGTGTTGCTAGGTGGTTGCTTGGGTATTCTAAGTGGTTGCTAAGGCGTTGCTAGGCGGTTGCTAAGGTGTCCTAAGTGTTTTCTAAGTGGTTGCTAAGGTGTTGCTAGGTGGTTGCTAGGGTATTCTAAGTGGTTGCTAAGGCGTTGCTAGGCGGTTGCTAGGGTGTCCTAAGTGGTTGCTAGGTGGTTGCTAAGGTGTTGCTAGGCGGTTGCTAAGGTGTCCTAAGTGGTTGCTAAGGTGTTGCTAGGTGGTTGCTAGGGTATTCTAAGTGGTTGCTAAGGCGTTGCTAGGCGGTTGCTAGGGTGTCCTGAGTGGTCGCTAGGCCCTTACTAAGGCGCTACTAGGCGGTTGCTAGGTGGTTGCTAGGCGGTTGCTAGGGTAATTTGAGTGGTTGCTAGGCAGTTGCTAGGGTACCCGGGGTGGTTACTAGGCAAGCCTCATATACATGCCTGATGAAATAATTATACTAAGTAAGCATTTCTAGCAAGTTACAGTACTTGGCTAGTCAATATTAGCATGTAGCTAGTCACTGCTAGCATGTGTAGCATATAGGAAGTTCCGTTTGCTAGCATGAGTGAAACGAGCCAATCCCCAAGTCTCTACGATGTTCCGATGTTGAGATATAGCTGTTGATGAACGGTTGCTAGGGTACTCTCTTTTGTTGCTATGGGCGAGGTTACAGAGTGAACTTGAATGTGGTTGGCTGTCCAAGTCAAATGAGCCAACCCCCAAGTCAATAGGACACTGCTAAGCAAAGATATGCATGTAGGGCAGTTATAATGGCAGTCTATGGGACCAGTTTGGGGGCGTGGCTTGTGAGATTCATTATCATATTGAGATGCTCATTGGTTGTCTGAGTCAGATGAGCCATCCCCCAAGTCAATAGGACACTGCTAAGCAAAGATATGCATGTAGGGCAGTTATAATGGCAGTCTATGGGACCAGTTTGGGGGCGTGGCTTGTGAGCTTAATTATCATATTGAGATGCTGATTGGTTGTCTGAGTCAGATGAGCCCACCCCCATGTCTCTATGACCCTCCTATGTAATGTTATAGATGTGTGACCTTTATAATGGAAGTCAATGGGATCTGCAATGGGACATCCCATCCCATGTTAAGTCAATGGGGCACTTATTAAGGGTCTTTAAGTGGTTTGGGGGGGCGTGGCTTGTGAGCTTCAAAATCATAATGAGATGCTGATTGGTTGCCTTAGTCAAATAAGCCAACCCCCAAGTCTGTATGACAGTGCTATGTACTTTGATTGACATATGACATTTATAATGGGAGTCAATGTAATGAATGGGAGTCAATGGGCAATGTAAAGTCAATGGGGACCCTTTTAGGACGTCCTAGCACCCCAGGGGAACAACCTATACCCCCTTTCGGGGTATGTTCTCACTTAGGCTGCAACCCCCTACAGATGTTGTGAATCCCATATTTCTATGAAATTCACACTCGGCGCTGTGATTCGTCAAAGTTCGGCTCCATGTAAAGTCAATGGAGACTTTGGGACGTCCTAGCTCCCCAGGGGTACAACATTTACCGCCTTTCGGGGTGTGGGTTGAAGCCTCCTATAACCCTCTCGAGATGTCGCGAATCCCATGTCTCTACGAATTTCACTGTTGGCGCTACGGCGATTTCCGGGAATAGTATCTTACGAGTGTCTAGAAAATGAATGGGAGTCAATGGGGCCCATGTTAGTCAATGGGAGCACTTTGGGATGTCCTAGAGCCCCAGGGGTGCAACTTTTACCCCCTTGCGAGGTATGTTCTTACTTAGGCTGCAACCCCCTACAGATGCTGTGAATCCCATATTTCTATGAAATTCACACTCGGCGCTGTGAGTCGTCAAAGTTCGGCTCAATGTTAAGTCTATGGGATTTTTGGGGGGGTTTTTTGGCCCCTGCGGGGCCAAAAAACCCCCCACCCCTTATAAAAGTCATAGCACACCATTCCCGATAAGACCGCACGATTTGACCCCACTTTCAAGGGTCTGGGACGAAAGCTGCGGGACTAGTTACGCGCCGAACTTTGGGCGGAAGTAAGAATAATAATTATAATAATAAACCACAATAGTAAGAATGGACTTTGCCTATGGCAAACCCCATTAACTAGAATTGTACATTTCCTAAAGGAAATGTGAATGGGGTTTGCGTGGCAAATCGATGGGGTACAAAATGGTACTAAACTGGGCAATAGCACTGGAAAGGTAAGAAATGGTGGTTGCTAAGATGTTGCTAGGCGGTTGCTAGGGTGTCCTGAGTGGTTGCTAGGTGGTTGCTAGGGTGTTCTGAGTGGTTGCTAGGCGGTTGCTAGGCGGTTGCTAGGGTGTTCTGAATGGTTGCTAGGTGGTTGCTAAGGTGTTGCTAGGCGGTTGCTAAGGTGTCCTAAGTGGTTGCTAAGGTGTTGCTAGGCGGTTGCTAGGGTGTCCTAAGTGGTTGCTAGGGTGTTCTGAGTGGTTGCTAGGCGGTTGTTAAGGTGTTGCTAGGTGGTTGCTAGGGTATTCTAAGTGGTTGCTAAGGCGTTGCTAGGCGGTTGCTAGGGTGTCCTAAGTGGTTGCTAGGTGGTTGCTAAGGTGTTGCTAGGCGGTTGCTAGGGTGTCCTGAGTGGTTTCTAGGTGGTTGCTAAGGTGTTGCTAGGTGGTTGCTAGGGTGTTCTGAGTGGTTGCTAGGCGGTTGCTAAGGTGTTGCTAGGCAGTTGCTAAGGTGTCCTGAGTGGTTGCTAGGTGGTTGCTAAGGTGTTGCTAGGTTTTTGCTAGGGTGTTCTGAGTGGTTGCTAGGGTGTTCTGAGTGGTTGCTAGGTGGTTGCTAAGGTGTTGCTAGGCGGTTGCTAGGGTGTCCTGAGTGGTTGCTAGGTGGTTGCTAAGGTGTTGCTAGGCGGTTGCTAAGGTGTCCTAAGTGGTTGCTAAGGTATTGCTAGGCGGTTGCTAAGGTGTCCTAAGTAGTTGCTAGGTGGTTGCTAAGGTGTTGCTAGGTGGTTGCTAGGGTATTCTTAGTGGTTGCTAGGTGGTTGCTAAGGTGTTGCTAGGCGGTTGCTAAGGTGTCCTAAGTGGTTGCTAGGTGGTTGCTAAGGTGTTGCTAGGTGGTTGCTAGGGTGTCCTGAGTGGTTGCTAGGTGGTTGCTAGGTGGTTGCTAGGGTGTTCTGAGTGGTTGCTAGGTGGTTGCTAGGCGGTTGCTAGGGTGTTCTGAGTGGTTGCTAGGTGGTTGCTAAGGTGTTACTAGGCGGTTGCTAAGGTGTCCTAAGTGGTTGCTAGGTGGTTGCTAAGGTGTTGCTAGGTGGTTGCTAGGGTGTTCTGAGTGGTTGCTAGGTGATTGCTAGGGTGTTCTGAGTTGTTGCTAGGTGGTTGCTAAGGTGTTGCTAGGCGGTTGCTAGGGTGTCCTGAGTGGTCGCTAGGCCCTTACTAAGGCGTTACTAGGCGGTTGCTAGGTGGTTGCTAGGCGGTTGCTAGGGTAATTTGGGTGGTTGCTAGGCAGTTGCTAGGGTACCCTGGGTGGTTACTAGGCAAGCCTCACATACATGCCTGATAAAATATTTATACTTAGTAAGCATTTCTAGCATGTTACAGTACTTGGCTAGTCCATATTAGCATGTAGCTAGTCACTGCTAGCATGTGTAGCATATAGGAAGTTCCGTTTGCTAGCATGAGTCAAACGAGCCAATCCCCAAGTCTCTACGATGTTCCGATGCTGAGATATATCTGTTGATGAACGGTTGCTAGGGTACTCTGTTTTGTTGCTATGGGCGAGGTTGCAGAGTGAACTTGAATGTGGTTGGCTGTCCAAGTCAAATGAGCCAAACCCCAAGTCAATAGGACACTGCTAAGCAAAGATATGCATGTCGGGCAGTTATAATGGCAGTCTATGGGACCAGTTTGGGGGCGTGGCTTGTGAGATTCATTATCATATTGAGATGCTCATTGGTTGTCTGAGTCAGATGAGCCATCCCCCAAGCCAATAGGACACTGCTAAGCAAAGATATGCATGTAGGGCAGTTATAATGGCAGTCTATGGGACCAGTTTGGGGGCGTGGCTTGTGAGCTTCATTATCATATTGAGATGCTGATTGGTTGTCTGAGTCAGATGAGCCCACCCCCATGTCTCTATGACACTCCTATGTAATGTTATAGATGTGTGACCTTTATAATGGAAGTCAATGGGATCTGCAATGGGACATCCCACCCCATGTTAAGTCAATGGGGCACTTATTAAGGGTCTTTAAGTGGTTTGGGGGGGCGTGGCTTGTGAGCTTCAAAATCATAATGAGATGCTGATTGGTTGCCCTAGTCAAATAAGCCAACCCCCAAGTCTGTATGACAGTGCTATGTACTTTGATTGACATATGACATTTATAATGGGAGTCAATGTAATGAATGGGAGTCAATGGGCAATGTAAAGTCAATGGGAACCCTTTTGGGACGTCCTAGCACCCCAGGGGTACAACCTATACCCCCTTTCAGGGTATGTTCTCACTTAGGCTGCAACCCCCTACAGATGTTGTGAATCCCATATTTCTATGAAATTCACACTCGGCGCTGTGATTCGTCAAAGTTCGGCTCCATGTAAAGTCAATGGAGACTTTGGGACGTCCTAGCTCCCCAGGGGTACAACATTTACCGCCTTTCGGGGTGTGGTTTGAAGCCTCCTATAACCCTCTCGAGATGTCGTGAATCCCATGTCTCTACGATATTCACTGTTGGCGCTACGGCGATTTCCGGGAATAGTATCTACGAGTGTCTAGAAAATGAATGGGAGTCAATGGGCCAATGTAAGTCAATGGGAGCACTTTGGGACGTCCTAGAGCCCCAGGGGTGCAACTTATACCCCCTTGCGGGGTATGTTCTCACTTAGGCTGCAACCCCCTACAGATGCTGTGAATCCCATATTTCTATGAATTTCACACTTGGCGCTATAATCTGTCAAAGTTGGGCGTAATGTTGAGTCAATGCGTTTTGGGGGGTGGTTTTGGGGCCCCTGCGGGGCCCCAAAACCACCCACCCCTTATAAAAGTCATAGCACACCATTCCCGATAAAGCCGCACGATTTGAGCCCACTTTCAAGGGTCTGGGACGAAAGCTGCGGGACTAGTTACGCGCCGAAAAAGTGTACGGAAGAAGAAGAAGAAGAAGAAGAAGGAAGAAGAATAATAAACCACAATAGTAAGAATGGACTTTGCCTATGGCAAACCCCATTAACTAGAATTGTACATTTCCTAAAGGAAATGTGAATGGGGTTTGCGTGGCAAATCGATGGGGTACAAAATGGTACTAAACTGGGCAATAGCACTGGAAAGGTAAGAAATGGTCAAATTCATGTGTTTATGTGGTTGCTAGGGTAATGTAAATGGTTGCTAGGGTGTGGCAACGCCTTTGTAATAGGTGAAGACAATAGAGATTTGATCAACCTGCATCAAAAGAACCCAAACCCTGTCTTTCTACGATATTCCTGTGCTAAAATATGGCTTGTTTATGTTGTTATATGGTTGTTAGGGGGCCTAAAGTGGTTGCTAGGGAGTGTCTACAAATTTGTTACGTCACTACTTAATACCGACTTGATAGGCAGAGTAAAATGAGCCCACTCCCAATCTTCTACGACTGTGTAATTTAGATATCAATGTCAGCCATTTTGTGCCCATGTTAAGTCTATGGGGATTTTGGGGGTTACTTTCTTGCCCCTCATGGGGGCAGTGTACCCCCACCCTCTTTGAAAAATCATAGCACACCTCTCCTCAACAGGCCGGTCGATTTGACACCTCACTCATCAGTCTAGGGCAAAAAATGCGGCCGGAGTTGCGCGCCGAAGGATTGAAAAAGTGAACAGTAATAGTAACACTAGAATTGTACATTTCCTAAAGGAAATGTGAGTGGGGTTTGCGTGGCAAATCGATGGGGTACAATGTATTTGTTTTGGTTGCTAGGGTGTACTGAATGGTTGCTAAGGTGTTCTGAGTGGTTGCTAGATGGTTGCTAAGGTGTCCTAGGTGGTTGCTAAGGCGTTGCTAGGCGGTTGCTATGGTGTCCTGAGTGGTTGCTAGGTGGTTGCTAAGGTGTTGCTAGGCGGTTGCTAGGGTGTTCTGAGTGGTTGCTAGGTGGTTGCTAAGGTGTTGCTAGGCGGTTGCTAAGGTGTCCTAAGTGGTTGCTAAGGTGTTGCTAGGTGGTTGCTAGGGTATTCTAAGTGGTTGCTAAGGCGTTGCTAGGCGGTTGCTAGGGTGTCCTGAGTGGTTGCTAGGTGGTTGCTAAGGTGTTGCTAGGCGGTTGCTAAGGTGTCCTAAGTGGTTGCTAGGTGGTTGCTAAGGTGTTGCTAGGTGGTTGCTAGGGTATTCTAAGTGGTTGCTAGGCGGTTGCTAGGGTGTCCTGAGTGGTTGCTAGGTGGTTGCTAAGGTGTTGCTAGGTGGTTGCTAGGGTGTCCTGAGTGGTTGCTAGGCGGTTGCTAAGGTGTTGCTAGGTGGTTGCTAGGGTGTTCTGAGTGGTTGCTAGGCGGTTGCTAGGCGGTTGCTAGGGTGTTCTGAGTGGTTGCTAGGTGGTTGCTAAGGTGTTGCTAGGCGGTTGCTAAGGTGTCCTAAGTGGTTGCTAGGTGGTTGCTAAGGTGTTGCTAGGTGGTTGCTAGGGTATTCTGAGTGGTTGCTAAGGCGTTGCTAGGCGGTTGCTAGGGTGTCCTGAGTGGTCGCTAGGCCCTTACTAAGGCGTTACTAGGCGGTTGCTAGGTGGTTGCTAGGCGGTTGCTAGGGTAATTTGGGTGGTTGCTAGGCAGTTGCTAGGGTACCCTGGGTGGTTACTAGGCAAGCCTCACATACATGCCTGATGAAATATTTATACTTAGTAAGCATTTCTAGCAAGTTACAGTACATGGCTAGTCAATATTAGCATGTAGCTAGTCACTGCTAGCATGTGTAGCATATAGGAAGTTCCGTTTGCTAGCATGAGTCAAACGAGCCAATCCCCAAGTCTCTACGATGTTCCGATGCCGAGATATAGCTGTTGATGAACGGTTGCTAGGGTACTCTGTTTTGTTGCTATGGGCGAGGTTACAGAGTGAACTTGAATGTGGTTGGCTGTCCAAGTCAAATGAGCCAACCCCCAAGTCAATAGGACACTGCTAAGCAAAGATATGCATGTAGAGCAGTTATAATGGCAGTCTATGGGACCAGTTTGGGGGCGTGGCTTGTGAGATTCATTATCATATTGAGATGCTCATTGGTTGTCTGAGTCAGATGAGCCATCCCCCAAGTCAATAGGACACTGCTAAGCAAAGATATGCATGTAGAGCAGTTATAATGGCAGTCTATGGGACCAGTTTGGGGGCGTGGCTTGTGAGATTCATTATCATATTGAGATGCTCATTGATTGTCTGAGTCAGATGAGCCATCCCCCAAGCCAATAGGACACTGCTAAGCAAAGATATGCATGTAGGGCAGTTATAATGGCAGTCTATGGGACCAGTTTGGGGGCGTGGCTTGTGAGATTCATTATCATATTGAGATGCTGATTGGTTGTCTGAGTCAGATGAGCCCACCCCCATGTCTCTATGACACTCCTATGTAATGTTATAGATGTGTGACCTTTATAATGGAAGTCAATGGGATCTGCAATGGGACATCCCACCCCATGTTAAGTCAATGGGGCACTTATTAGGGGTCTTTAAGTGGTTTGGGGGGGCGTGGCTTGTGAGCTTCAAAATCATAATGAGATGCTGATTGGTTGCCTGAGTCAAATGAGCCCACCCCCAAGTCAGTATGACACTGCTATGTACTGTGATTGACATGTGACATTTATAATGGGAGTCAATGTAATGAATGGGAGTCAATGGGCCCATGTTAAGTCAATGGGACCACTTTGGGACGTCCTAGCCCCCCAGGGGTACAACTTATACCCCCCTGCGTGGTATGTTCTCACTTAGGCTGCAACCCCCTACAGCTGTTGTGAATCCCATATTTCTACGAAATTCACACTCGGCGCTATGATTCGTCAAAGTTTGGCTCAATGTTAAGTCTATGGGATTTTGGGGGGGGTTTTTTGGCCCCTGCGGGGCCAAAAAACCCCCCACCCCTTATAAAAGTCATAGCACACCATTCCCGATAAGACCGGACGATTTGAGCCCACTTTCAAGGGTCTGGGACGAAAGCTGCGGGACGAGTTACGCGCCGAAAAACGTACGGAAGAAGAAGAATAATAATAAGTATGGAGAATAACAATAGTGGACTTTGCCTAAGGCAAACCCCACTAACTAGAATTGTACATTTCCTAAAGGAAATGTGAGTGGGGTTTGCGTGGCAAATCGATGGGGTACAATGTATTTGTTTTGGTTGCTAGGGTGTTCTGAATGGTTGCTAAGGTGTTCTGAGTGGTTGCTAGATGGTTGCTAAGGTGTCCTAAGTGGTTGCTAAGGCGTTGCTAGGCGGTTGCTATGGTGTCCTGAGTGGTTGCTAGGTGGTTGCTAAGGTGTTGCTAGGTGGTTGCTAGGGTGTTCTGAGTGGTTGCTAGGTGGTTGCTAAGGTGTTGCTAGGCGGTTGCTAAGGTGTCCTAAGTGGTTGCTAGGTGGTTGCTAAGGTGTTGCTAGGTGGTTGCTAGGGTATTCTAAGTGGTTGCTAAGGCGTTGCTAGGTGGTTGCTAGGGTGTCCTGAGTGGTTGCTAGGTGGTTGCTAAGGTGTTGCTAGGCGGTTGCTAAGGTGTCCTAAGTGGTTGCTAGGTGGTTGCTAAGGTGTTGCTAGGTGGTTGCTAGGGTATTCTAAGTGGTTGCTAGGCGGTTGCTAGGGTGTCCTGAGTGGTTGCTAGGTGGTTGCTAAGGTGTTGCTAGGCGGTTGCTAAGGTGTCCTAAGTGGTTGCTAGGTGGTTGCTAAGGTGTTGCTAGGGTGTTCTGAGTGGTTGCTAGGCGGTTGCTAGGGTGTCCTAAGTGGTTGCTAGGTGGTTGCTAAGGTGTTGCTAGGCGGTTGCTAGGGTGTCCTGAGTGGTTGCTAGGTCGTTGCTAAGGCGTTGCTAGGTGGTTGCTAGGGTATTCTAAGTGGTTGCTAAGGCGTTGCTAGGCGGTTGCTAGGGTGTCCTGAGTGGTCGCTAGGCCCTTACTAAGGCGCTACTAGGCGGTTGCTAGGTGGTTGCTAGGCGGTTGCTAGGGTAATTTGAGTGGTTGCTAGGCAGTTGCTAGGGTACCCGGGGTGGTTACTAGGCAAGCCTCATATACATGCCTGATGAAATAATTATACTTAGTAAGCATTTCTAGCAAGTTACAGTACTTGGCTAGTCAATATTAGCATGTAGCTAGTCACTGCTAGCATGTGTAGCATACAGGAAGTTCCGTTTGCTAGCATGAGTCAAACGAGCCAATCCCCAAGTCTCTACGATGTTCCGATGCTGAGATATAGCTGTTGATGAATGGTTGCTAGGGTACTCTGTTTTGTTGCTATGGGCGAGGTTACAGAGTGAACTTGAATGTGGTTGGTTGTCCAAGTCAAATGAGCCAACCCCCAAGTCAATAGGACACTGCTAAGCAAAGATATGCATGTAGGCCTATTTTAATGGAAGTCTATGGGACCAATTTGGGGGCGTGGCTTGTGAGCTTCATTATCATATCGAGATGCTCATTGGTTGTCTGAGTCAGATGAGCCATCCCCCAAGTCAATAGGACACTGCTAAGCAAAGATATGCATGTAGGCCAGTTATAATGGCAGTCTATGGGACCAGTTTGGGGGCGTGGCTTGTGAGCTTCATTACCATATTGAGATGCTCATTGGTTGTCTGGGTCCAATGAGCCAACCCCTAAGCCTGTATGACACTGCAATGCAAAGATAAGCATCTAGCCCAATTATAATAGAAGTCTATGGGATCAATTTGGGGGCGTGGCTTGTGAGCTTCATTATCATATAGTGATGCTGATTGGTTGCCTGAGTCAAATGAGCCCACCCCCATGTCTCTATGACACTCCTATGTAATGTTATAGATGTGTGACATTTATAATGGAAGTCAATGGGATGTGCAATGGGACGTCCCACCCCATGTTAAGTCAATGGGGCAGTTATTAAGGGTCTTCAAATGGTTTGGGGGGCGTGGCTTGTCAGCTTTAAAATCATATTGAGATGCTGATTGGTTGCCTCAGTCAAATAAGACAACCCCTAAGTGTATGACACTGCTATGTAATGTGATTGACATGTGAGTCAAGAAATGAATGGGAGTCAATGGGCCATGTAAAGTCAATGGGGACCCCTTTGGGACGTCCTAGCACCCCAGGGGTACAACTTATACCCCTTTTTGGGGTATGTTCTCATACAGGCTGCAACCCCCTACAGATGTTGCGAATCCCATATTTCTACGAATTTCACACTTGGCGCTATAACGCTTTAAAAGTCGTCCCATTTCGCGGCGCGTTTAGTGCTCTTCTAGAAAAATGAATGGGAGTCAATGGGGCCAATGTAAGTCAATGGGAGCACTTTGGGACGTCCTAGAGCCCCAGGGGTGCAACTTTTACCCCCTTGCGAGGTATGTTCTCACTAAGGCTGCAACCCTCTACAGATGCTGTGAATCCCATATTTCTATGAAATTCACACGCGGCGCTGTGAGTCGTCAAAGTTCGGCTCAATGTTAAGTCTATGGGATTTTTGGGCGGGTTTTTTGGCCCCTGCGGGGCCAAAAAACCCCCCACCCCTTATAAAAGTCATAGCACACCATTCCCGATAAGACCGCACGATTTGACCCCACTTTCAAGGGTCTGGGACGAAAGCTGCGGGACTAGTTACGCGCCAAACTTTGGGCGGAATTAAGAATAATAATTATAATAAACCAGCACAATTGTAAGAATGGACTTTGCCTATGGCAAACCCCATTAACTAGAATTGTACATTTCCTAAAGGAAATGTGAATGGGGTTTGCGTGGCAAATCGATGGGGTAAAATGCATGACCGTACTGGCCAAAAAGCAACAACATGCTAATCGAGGTTGTTCTGAGTGGTTGCTAGGTGGTTGCTATGGTGTTGCTAGGCGGTTGCTAGGGTGTTCTAAGTGGTTGCTAGGTGGTTGCTAAGGTGTTGCTAGACGGTTGCTATGGTGTTCTAAGTGATTGCTAGGTGGTTGCTAAGGTGTTGCTAGGCGGTTGCTAAGGTGTCCAGAGTGGTTGCTAAGGTGTTGCTAGGTGGTTGCTAAGGTGTCCTGAGTGGTTGCTAGGTGGTTGCTAAGGTGTTGCTAGGTGGTTGCTAGGGTATTCTAAGTGGTTGCTAGGCGGTTGCTAGGGTGTCCTGAGTGGTTGCTAGGTGGTTGCTAAGGTGTTGCTAGGTGGTTGCTAGGGTGTCCTGAGTGGTTGCTAGGTGGTTGCTAAGGTGTTGCTAGGTGGTTGCTAGGGTGTTCTGAGTGGTTGCTAGGCGGTTGCTAGGGTGTTCTGAGTGGTTGCTAGGTGGTTGCTAAGGTGTTGCTAGGCGGTTGCTAAGGTGTCCTGAGTGGTTGCTAGGTGGTTGCTAAGGTGTTGCTAGGTGGTTGCTAGGGTATTCTGAGTGGTTGCTAAGGCGTTGCTAGGCGGTTGCTAGGGTGTCCTGAGTGGTCGCTAGGCCCTTACTAAGGCGTTACTAGGCGGTTGCTAGGTGGTTGCTAGGCGGTTGCTAGGGTAATTTTGGTGGTTGCTAGGCAGTTGCTAGGGTACCCTGGGTGGTTACTAGGCAAGCCTCACATACATGCCTGATGAAATATTTATACTTAGTGAGCATTTCTAGCAAGTTACAGTACATGGCTAGTCAATATTAGCATGTAGCTAGTCACTACTAGCATGTGTAGCATATAGGAAGTTCCGTTTGCTAGCATGAGTCAAACGAGCCAATCCCCAAGTCTCTACGATGTTCCGATGCTGAGATATAGCTGTTGATGAACGGTTGCTAGGGTACTCTCTTTTGTTGCTATGGGCGAGGTTACAGAGTGAACTTGAATGTGGTTGGCTGTCCAAGTCAAATGAGCCAACCCCCAAGTCAATAGGACACTGCTAAGCAAAGATATGCATGTAGGGCAGTTATAATGGCAGTCTATGGGACCAGTTTGGGGGCGTGGCTTGTGAGATTCATTATCATATCGAGATGCTCATTGGTTGTCTGAGTCAGATGAGCCATCCCCCAAGTCAATCGGACACTGCTAAGCAAAGATATGCATGTAGGGCAGTTATAATGGCAGTCTATGGGACCAGTTTGGGGGCGTGGCTTGTGAGCTTCATTATCATATTGAGATGCTGATTGGTTGTCTGAGTCAGATGAGCCCACCCCCATGTCTCTATGACACTCCTATGTAATGTTATAGATGTGTGACCTTTATAATGGAAGTCAATGGGATCTGCAATGGGACATCCCACCCCATGTTAAGTCAATGGGGCACTTATTAAGGGTCTTTAAGTGGTTTGGGGGGGCGTGGCTTGTGAGCTTCAAAATCATAATGAGATGCTGATTGGTTGCCTTAGTCAAATAAGCCAACCCCCAAGTCTGTATGACAGTGCTATGTACTTTGATTGACATATAACATTTATAATGGGAGTCAATGTAATGAATGGGAGTCAATGGGCAATGTAAAGTCAATGGGGACCACTTTGGGACGTCCTAGCACCCGAGGGGTACAACCTATACCCCATTTCAGGGTATGTTCTCACTTAGGCTGCCACCCCCTACAGATGTTGCGAATCCCATATTTCTATGAAATTCACACTCGGCGCTGTGATTCGTCAAAGTTCGGCTCCATGTAAAGTCAATGGAGACTTTGGGACGTCCTAGCTCCCCAGGGGTACAACATTTACCGCCTTTCGGGGTGTGGGTTGAAGCCTCCTATAACCCTCTCGAGATGTCGCGAATCCCATGTCTCTACGAATTTCACTGTTGGCGCTACGGCGATTTCCGGGAATAGTATCTTACGAGTGTCTAGAAAATGAATGGGAGTCAATGGGCCAATGTAAGTCAATGGGAGCACTTTGGGACGTCCTAGAGCCCCAGGGGTACAACTTATACCCCCTTGCGGGGTATGTTCTTACTTAGGCTGCAACCCCCTACAGATGCTGTGAATCCCATACTTCTATGAAATTCTCACTCGGCGCTGTGATTCGTCAAAGTTCGGCTCAATGTTAAGTCTATGGGATTTTTGGGGGGGTTTTTTGGCCCCTGCGGGGCCAAAAAACCCCCGACCCCTTATAAAAGTCATAGCACACCATTCCCGATAAGACCGCACGATTTGAGCCCACTTTCAAGGGTCTGGGACGAAAGCTGCGGGACTAGTTACGCGCCGAAAAAGCGTACGGAAGAAGAAGAATAATAATAAGAAGAAACCACAATAGTAAGAATGGACTTTGCCTAAGGCAAACCCCATTAACTAGAATTGTACATTTCCTAAAGGAAATGTGAATGGGGTTTGCGTGGCAAATTTTGTTGTTATATGGTTGTTAGGGGGCCTAAAGTGGTTGCTAGGGAGTGTCTACAAATTTGTTATGTCACTACCTAATACCGACTTGATAAACCGAGTAAAATGAGCCCACTCCCAAGCTTCTACGACTCCCTAATCTAGATATCAATGTCAGCCATTTTGTGTCCATGTTAAGTCTATGGGGATTTTTGGGGGTTACTTTGTTGCCCCTCATGGGGGCAGTGTACCCCCACCCTCTTTGAAAAATCATAGCACACCTCTCCTCAACAGGCCGGTCGATTTGACACCTCACTCATCATTCTAGGGCAAAAAATGCGGCCGGAGTTGCGCGCCGAAGTTTTGAAAAAGTGAACAGTAATAGTAACACTAGAATTGTACATTTCCTAAAGGAAATGTGAATGGGGTTTGCGTGGCAAATCGATGGGGTACAAAATGGTACTAAACTGGGCAATAGCACTGGAAAGGTAAGAAATGGTGGTTGCTAAGATGTTGCTAGGCGGTTGCTAGGGTGTCCTGAGTGGTTGCTAGGTGGTTGCTAGGGTGTTCTGAGTGGTTGCTAGGCGGTTGCTAGGCGGTTGCTAGGGTGTTCTGAATGGTTGCTAGGTGGTTGCTAAGGTGTTGCTAGGCGGTTGCTAAGGTGTCCTAAGTGGTTGCTAAGGTGTTGCTAGGCGGTTGCTAGGGTGTCCTAAGTGGTTGCTAGGGTGTTCTGAGTGGTTGCTAGGCGGTTGTTAAGGTGTTGCTAGGTGGTTGCTAGGGTATTCTAAGTGGTTGCTAAGGCGTTGCTAGGCGGTTGCTAGGGTGTCCTAAGTGGTTGCTAGGTGGTTGCTAAGGTGTTGCTAGGCGGTTGCTAGGGTGTCCTGAGTGGTTTCTAGGTGGTTGCTAAGGTGTTGCTAGGTGGTTGCTAGGGTGTTCTGAGTGGTTGCTAGGCGGTTGCTAAGGTGTTGCTAGGCAGTTGCTAAGGTGTCCTGAGTGGTTGCTAGGTGGTTGCTAAGGTGTTGCTAGGTTTTTGCTAGGGTGTTCTGAGTGGTTGCTAGGGTGTTCTGAGTGGTTGCTAGGTGGTTGCTAAGGTGTTGCTAGGCGGTTGCTAGGGTGTCCTGAGTGGTTGCTAGGTGGTTGCTAAGGTGTTGCTAGGCGGTTGCTAAGGTGTCCTAAGTGGTTGCTAAGGTATTGCTAGGCGGTTGCTAAGGTGTCCTAAGTAGTTGCTAGGTGGTTGCTAAGGTGTTGCTAGGTGGTTGCTAGGGTATTCTTAGTGGTTGCTAGGTGGTTGCTAAGGTGTTGCTAGGCGGTTGCTAAGGTGTCCTAAGTGGTTGCTAGGTGGTTGCTAAGGTGTTGCTAGGTGGTTGCTAGGGTGTCCTGAGTGGTTGCTAGGTGGTTGCTAGGTGGTTGCTAGGGTGTTCTGAGTGGTTGCTAGGTGGTTGCTAGGCGGTTGCTAGGGTGTTCTGAGTGGTTGCTAGGTGGTTGCTAAGGTGTTACTAGGCGGTTGCTAAGGTGTCCTAAGTGGTTGCTAGGTGGTTGCTAAGGTGTTGCTAGGTGGTTGCTAGGGTGTTCTGAGTGGTTGCTAGGTGATTGCTAGGGTGTTCTGAGTTGTTGCTAGGTGGTTGCTAAGGTGTTGCTAGGCGGTTGCTAGGGTGTCCTGAGTGGTCGCTAGGCCCTTACTAAGGCGTTACTAGGCGGTTGCTAGGTGGTTGCTAGGCGGTTGCTAGGGTAATTTGGGTGGTTGCTAGGCAGTTGCTAGGGTACCCTGGGTGGTTACTAGGCAAGCCTCACATACATGCCTGATAAAATATTTATACTTAGTAAGCATTTCTAGCATGTTACAGTACTTGGCTAGTCCATATTAGCATGTAGCTAGTCACTGCTAGCATGTGTAGCATATAGGAAGTTCCGTTTGCTAGCATGAGTCAAACGAGCCAATCCCCAAGTCTCTACGATGTTCCGATGCTGAGATATATCTGTTGATGAACGGTTGCTAGGGTACTCTGTTTTGTTGCTATGGGCGAGGTTGCAGAGTGAACTTGAATGTGGTTGGCTGTCCAAGTCAAATGAGCCAAACCCCAAGTCAATAGGACACTGCTAAGCAAAGATATGCATGTCGGGCAGTTATAATGGCAGTCTATGGGACCAGTTTGGGGGCGTGGCTTGTGAGATTCATTATCATATTGAGATGCTCATTGGTTGTCTGAGTCAGATGAGCCATCCCCCAAGCCAATAGGACACTGCTAAGCAAAGATATGCATGTAGGGCAGTTATAATGGCAGTCTATGGGACCAGTTTGGGGGCGTGGCTTGTGAGCTTCATTATCATATTGAGATGCTGATTGGTTGTCTGAGTCAGATGAGCCCACCCCCATGTCTCTATGACACTCCTATGTAATGTTATAGATGTGTGACCTTTATAATGGAAGTCAATGGGATCTGCAATGGGACATCCCACCCCATGTTAAGTCAATGGGGCACTTATTAAGGGTCTTTAAGTGGTTTGGGGGGGCGTGGCTTGTGAGCTTCAAAATCATAATGAGATGCTGATTGGTTGCCCTAGTCAAATAAGCCAACCCCCAAGTCTGTATGACAGTGCTATGTACTTTGATTGACATATGACATTTATAATGGGAGTCAATGTAATGAATGGGAGTCAATGGGCAATGTAAAGTCAATGGGAACCCTTTTGGGACGTCCTAGCACCCCAGGGGTACAACCTATACCCCCTTTCAGGGTATGTTCTCACTTAGGCTGCAACCCCCTACAGATGTTGTGAATCCCATATTTCTATGAAATTCACACTCGGCGCTGTGATTCGTCAAAGTTCGGCTCCATGTAAAGTCAATGGAGACTTTGGGACGTCCTAGCTCCCCAGGGGTACAACATTTACCGCCTTTCGGGGTGTGGTTTGAAGCCTCCTATAACCCTCTCGAGATGTCGTGAATCCCATGTCTCTACGATATTCACTGTTGGCGCTACGGCGATTTCCGGGAATAGTATCTACGAGTGTCTAGAAAATGAATGGGAGTCAATGGGCCAATGTAAGTCAATGGGAGCACTTTGGGACGTCCTAGAGCCCCAGGGGTGCAACTTATACCCCCTTGCGGGGTATGTTCTCACTTAGGCTGCAACCCCCTACAGATGCTGTGAATCCCATATTTCTATGAATTTCACACTTGGCGCTATAATCTGTCAAAGTTGGGCGTAATGTTGAGTCAATGCGTTTTGGGGGGTGGTTTTGGGGCCCCTGCGGGGCCCCAAAACCACCCACCCCTTATAAAAGTCATAGCACACCATTCCCGATAAAGCCGCACGATTTGAGCCCACTTTCAAGGGTCTGGGACGAAAGCTGCGGGACTAGTTACGCGCCGAAAAAGTGTACGGAAGAAGAAGAAGAAGAAGAAGAAGGAAGAAGAATAATAAACCACAATAGTAAGAATGGACTTTGCCTATGGCAAACCCCATTAACTAGAATTGTACATTTCCTAAAGGAAATGTGAGTGGGGTTTGCGTGGCAAATCGATGGGGTAAAATGTATTTGTTTTGGTAGCTAGGGTGTTCTGAATGGTTGCTAGGGTGTTCTGAGTGGTTGCTAGGTGGTTGCTAAGGTGTTGCTAGGCGGTTGCTAGGGTGTTCTGAGTGGTTGCTAGGTGGTTGCTAAGGTGTTGCTAGGCAGTTGCTAGGGTGTCCTGAGTGGTTGCTAGGTGGTTGCTAAGGTGTTGCTAGGTGGTTGCTACGGTGTCCTGAGTGGTTGCTAGGTGGTTGCTAAGGTGTTGCTAGGCGGTTGCTAAGGTGTCCTAAGTGGTTGCTAGGTGGTTGCTAAGGTGTTGCTAGGTGGTTGCTAAGGTGTTCTAAGTGGTTGCTAAGGCGTTGCTAGGCGGTTGCTAGGGTGTCCTGAGTGGTTGCTAGGTGGTTGCTAAGGTGTTGCTAGGCGGTTGCTAAGGTGTCCTGAGTGGTTGCTAGGTGGTTGCTAAGGTGTTGCTAGGCGGTTGCTAAGGTGTCCTAAGTGGTTGCTAGGTGGTTGCTAAGGTGTTGCTAGGTGGTTGCTAAGGTGTTCTAAGTGGTTGCTAAGGTGTTGCTAGGCGGTTGCTAGGGTGTCCTGAGTGGTTGCTAGGTGGTTGCTAAGGTGTTGCTAGGCGGTTGCTAAGGTGTCCTAAGTGGTTGCTAGGTGGTTGCTAAGGTGTTGCTAGGTGGTTGCTAGGGTATTCTAAGTGGTTGCTAGGCGGTTGCTAGGGTGTCCTGAGTGGTTGCTAGGTGGTTGCTAAGGTGTTGCTAGGTGGTTGCTAAGGTGTTGCTAGGCGGTTGCTAGGGTGTCCTGAGTGGTTGCTAGGTCGTTGCTAAGGCGTTGCTAGGTGGTTGCTAGGGTATTCTAAGTGGTTGCTAAGGCGTTGCTAGGCGGTTGCTAGGGTGTCCTGAGTGGTCGCTAGGCCCTTACTAAGGTGCTACTAGGTGGTTGCTAGGTGGTTGCTAGGCGGTTGCTAGGGTAATTTGAGTGGTTGCTAGGCAGTTGCTAGGGTACCCGGGGTGGTTACTAGGTAAGCCTCATATACATGCCTGATGAAATAATTATACTTAGTAAGCATTTCTAGCAAGTTACAGTACTTGGCTAGTCAATATTAGCATGTAGCTAGTCACTGCTAGCATGTGTAGCATACAGGAAGTTCCGTTTGCTAGCATGAGTCAAACGAGCCAATCCCCAAGTCTCTACGATGTTCCGATGCTGAGATATAGCTGTTGATGAATGGTTGCTAGGGTACTCTCTTTTGTTGCTATGGGCGAGGTTACAGAGTGAACTTGAATGTGGTTGGCTGTCCAAGTCAAATGAGCCAACCCCCAAGTCAATAGGACACTGCTAAGCAAAGATATGCATGTAGGCCTATTTTAATGGAAGTCTATGGGACCAATTTGGGGGCGTGGCTTGTGAGCTTCATTATCATATCGAGATGCTCATTGGTTGTCTGAGTCAGATGAGCCATCCCCCAAGCCAATAGGACACTGCTAAGCAAAGATATGCATGTAGGCCAGTTATAATGGCAGTCTATGGGACCAGTTTGGGGGCGTGGCTTGTGAGCTTCATTATCATACCGAGATGCTGATTGGTTGTCTGAGTCAAATGAGCCCACCCCCATGTCTCTATGACACTCCTATGTAATGTTATAGATGTGTGACCTTTATAATGGAAGTCAATGGGATCTGCAATGGGACATCCCACCCCATGTTAAGTCAATGGGGCACTTATTAGGGGTCTTTAAGTGGTTTGGGGGGGCGTGGCTTGTGAGCTTCAAAATCATAATGAGATGCTGATTGGTTGCCTGAGTCAAATAAGGCCACCCCCAAGTCAGTATGACACTGCTATGTACTGTGATTGACATGTGACATTTATAATGGGAGTCAATGTAATGAATGGGAGTCAATGGGGCCCATGTTAAGTCAATGGGACCACTTTGGGACGTCCTAGCCCCCCAGGGGTACAACTTATACCCCCCTGCGTGGTATGTTCTCACTTAGGCTGCAACCCCCTACAGCTGTTGCGAATCCCATATTTCTACGAAATTCACACTCGGCGCTGTGATTCGTCAAAGTTCGGCTCAATGTTAAGTCTATGGGATTTTGGGGGGGGTTTTTTGGCCCCTGCGGGGCCAAAAAACCCCCCACCCCTTATAAAAGTCATAGCACACCATTCCCGATAAGACCGGACGATTTGAGCCCGCTTTCAAGGGTCTGGGACGAAAGCTGCGGGACGAGTTACGCGCCGAAAAACGTACGGAAGAAGAATAATAATAATAACTAGAATTGTACATTTCCTAAAGGAAATGTGAGTGGGGTTTGCGTGGCAAATCGATGGGGTACAATGTATTTGTTTTGGTTGCTAGGGTGTTCTGAATGGTTGCTAAGGTGTTCTGAGTGGTTGCTAGATGGTTGCTAAGGTGTCCTAAGTGGTTGCTAAGGCGTTGCTAGGCGGTTGCTATGGTGTCCTGAGTGGTTGCTAGGTGGTTGCTAAGGTGTTGCTAGGTGGTTGCTAGGGTGTTCTGAGTGGTTGCTAGGTGGTTGCTAAGGTGTTGCTAGGCGGTTGCTAAGGTGTCCTAAGTGGTTGCTAGGTGGTTGCTAAGGTGTTGCTAGGTGGTTGCTAGGGTATTCTAAGTGGTTGCTAAGGCGTTGCTAGGTGGTTGCTAGGGTGTCCTGAGTGGTTGCTAGGTGGTTGCTAAGGTGTTGCTAGGCGGTTGCTAAGGTGTCCTAAGTGGTTGCTAGGTGGTTGCTAAGGTGTTGCTAGGTGGTTGCTAGGGTATTCTAAGTGGTTGCTAGGCGGTTGCTAGGGTGTCCTGAGTGGTTGCTAGGTGGTTGCTAAGGTGTTGCTAGGTGGTTGCTAGGGTGTCCTGAGTGGTTGCTAGGTGGTTGCTAAGGTGTTGCTAGGTGGTTGCTAGGGTGTTCTGAGTGGTTGCTAGGCGGTTGCTAGGGTGTTCTGAGTGGTTGCTAGGTGGTTGCTAAGGTGTTGCTAGGCGGTTGCTAAGGTGTCCTGAGTGGTTGCTAGGTGGTTGCTAAGGTGTTGCTAGGTGGTTGCTAGGGTATTCTGAGTGGTTGCTAAGGCGTTGCTAGGCGGTTGCTAGGGTGCCCTGAGTGGTCGCTAGGCCCTTACTAAGGCGTTACTAGGCGGTTGCTAGGTGGTTGCTAGGCGGTTGCTAGGGTAATTTGGGTGGTTGCTAGGCAGTTGCTAGGGTACCCTGGGTGGTTACTAGGCAAGCCTCACATACATGCCTGATGAAATATTTATACTTAGTGAGCATTTGTAGCAAGTTACAGTACTTGGCTAGTCAATATTAGCATGTAGCTAGTCACTGCTAGCATGTGTAGCATATAGGAAGTTCCGTTTGCTAGCATGAGTCAAACGAGCCAATCCCCAAGTCTTTACGATGTTCTGATGCTGAGATATAGCTGTTGATGAATGGTTGCTAGGGAACTCTGTTTTGTTGCTATGGGCGAGGTTACAGAGTGAACTTGAATGTGGTTGGCTGTCCAAGTCAAATGAGCCAACCCCCAAGTCAATAGGACACTGCTAAGCAAAGATATGCATGTAGAGCAGTTATAATGGCAGTCTATGGGACCAGTTTGGGGGCGTGGCTTGTGAGATTCATTATCATATTGAGATGCTCATTGGTTGTCTGAGTCAGATGAGCCATCCCCCAAGCCAATAGGACACTGCTAAGCAAAGATATGCATGTAGGCCAGTTATAATGGCAGTCTATGGGACCAGTTTGGGGGCGTGGCTTGTGAGCTTCATTATCATATTGCGATGCTGATTGGTTGTCTGAGTCAGATGAGCCCACCCCCATGTCTCTATGACACTCCTATGTAATGTTATAGATGTGTGACCTTTATAATGGAAGTCAATGGGATCTGCAATGGGACATCCCACCCCATGTTAAGTCAATGGGGCACTTATTAGGGGTCTTTAAGTGGTTTGGGGGGGCGTGGCTTGTGAGCTTCAAAATCATAATGAGATGCTGATTGGTTGCCTGAGTCAAATGAGCCCACCCCCAAGTCAGTATGACACTGCTATGTACTGTGATTGACATGTGACATTTATAATGGGAGTCAATGTAATGAATGGGAGTCAATGGGCCCATGTTAAGTCAATGGGACCACTTTGGGACGTCCTAGCCCCCCAGGGGTACAACTTATACCCCCCTGCGTGGTATGTTCTCACTTAGGCTGCAACCCCCTACAGCTGTTGCGAATCCCATATTTCTACGAAATTCACACTCGGCGCTGTGATTCGTCAAAGTTCGGCTCAATGTTAAGTCTATGGGATTTTGGGGGGGGTTTTTTGGCCCCTGCGGGGCCAAAAAACCCCCCACCCCTTATAAAAGTCATAGCACACCATTCCCGATAAGACCGGACGATTTGAGCCCACTTTCAAGGGTCTGGGACGAAAGCTGCGGGACGAGTTACGCGCCGAAAAACGTACGGAAGAAGAAGAATAATAATAAGTATGGAGAATAACAATAGTGGACTTTGCCTAAGGCAAACCCCACTAACTAGAATTGTACATTTCCTAAAGGAAATGTGAATGGGGTTTGCGTGGCAAATCGATGGGGTACAAAATGGTACTAAACTGGGCAAAATAGCAGTAAATGTGGAGAATTGGTTAAATTTATGTGTTTATGTGGTTGCTAGGGTAATGTAAATGGTTGCTAGGGTGTGGCAACGCCTTTGTAATAGGTGAAGACAATAGAGATTTGATCAACCTGCATCAAAAGAACCCAAACCCTGTCTTTCTACGATATTCCTGTGCTAAAATATGGCTTGTTTATGTTGTTATATGGTTGTTAGGGGGCCTAAAGTGGTTGCTAGGGAGTGTCTAAAAAATTGTTATGTCACTACTTAATACCGACTTGATAGGCGGAGTAAAATGAGCCCACTCCCAAGCTTCTACGACTCTCTAATCTAGATATCAATGTCAGCCATTTTGTGTCCATGTTAAGTCTATGGGGATTTTGGGGGTTACTTTCTTGCCCCTCATGGGGGCAGTGTACCCCCAGCCTCTTAGAAAAATCATAGCACACCTCTCCTCAACAGGCCGGTCGATTTGACACCTCACTCATCATTCTAGGGCAAAAAATGCGGCCGGAGTTGCGCGCCGAAGTTTTGAAAAAGTGAACAGTAATAGTAACACTAGAATTGTACATTTCCTAAAGGAAATGTGAATGGGGTTTGCGTGGCAAATCGATGGGGTACAAAATGGTACTAAACTGGGCAAAATAGCAAGAAATGCAGAAATGCGGTGAAATGTATTTGTTTTGGTAGCTAGGGTGTTCTGAATGGTTGCTAGGGTGTTCTGAGTGGTTGCTAGGTGGTTGCTAAGGTGTTGCTAGGCGGTTGCTATGGTGTCCTGAGTGGTTGCTAGGTGGTTGCTAAGGTGTTGCTAGGCGGTTGCTAGGGTGTCCTGAGTGGTTGCTAGGTGGTTGCTAAGGTGTTGCTAGGCGGTTGCTAAGGTGTCCTAAGTGGTTGCTAGGTGGTTGCTAAGGTGTTGCTAGGTGGTTGCTAGGGTATTCTAAGTGGTTGCTAGGCGGTTGCTAGGGTGTCCTGAGTGGTTGCTAGGTGGTTGCTAAGGTGTTGCTAGGTGGTTGCTAGGGTGTCCTGAGTGGTTGCTAGGCGGTTGCTAAGGTGTTGCTAGGTGGTTGCTAGGGTGTTCTGAGTGGTTGCTAGGCGGTTGCTAGGCGGTTGCTAGGGTGTTCTGAGTGGTTGCTAGGTGGTTGCTAAGGTGTTGCTAGGCGGTTGCTAAGGTGTCCTAAGTGGTTGCTAGGTGGTTGCTAAGGTGTTGCTAGGTGGTTGCTAGGGTATTCTGAGTGGTTGCTAAGGCGTTGCTAGGCGGTTGCTAGGGTGTCCTGAGTGGTCGCTAGGCCCTTACTAAGGCGTTACTAGGCGGTTGCTAGGTGGTTGCTAGGCGGTTGCTAGGGTAATTTGGGTGGTTGCTAGGCAGTTGCTAGGGTACCCTGGGTGGTTACTAGGCAAGCCTCACATACATGCCTGATGAAATATTTATACTTAGTAAGCATTTCTAGCAAGTTACAGTACATGGCTAGTCAATATTAGCATGTAGCTAGTCACTGCTAGCATGTGTAGCATATAGGAAGTTCCGTTTGCTAGCATGAGTCAAACGAGCCAATCCCCAAGTCTCTACGATGTTCCGATGCCGAGATATAGCTGTTGATGAACGGTTGCTAGGGTACTCTGTTTTGTTGCTATGGGCGAGGTTACAGAGTGAACTTGAATGTGGTTGGCTGTCCAAGTCAAATGAGCCAACCCCCAAGTCAATAGGACACTGCTAAGCAAAGATATGCATGTAGAGCAGTTATAATGGCAGTCTATGGGACCAGTTTGGGGGCGTGGCTTGTGAGATTCATTATCATATTGAGATGCTCATTGGTTGTCTGAGTCAGATGAGCCATCCCCCAAGTCAATAGGACACTGCTAAGCAAAGATATGCATGTAGAGCAGTTATAATGGCAGTCTATGGGACCAGTTTGGGGGCGTGGCTTGTGAGATTCATTATCATATTGAGATGCTCATTGATTGTCTGAGTCAGATGAGCCATCCCCCAAGCCAATAGGACACTGCTAAGCAAAGATATGCATGTAGGGCAGTTATAATGGCAGTCTATGGGACCAGTTTGGGGGCGTGGCTTGTGAGATTCATTATCATATTGAGATGCTGATTGGTTGTCTGAGTCAGATGAGCCCACCCCCATGTCTCTATGACACTCCTATGTAATGTTATAGATGTGTGACCTTTATAATGGAAGTCAATGGGATCTGCAATGGGACATCCCACCCCATGTTAAGTCAATGGGGCACTTATTAGGGGTCTTTAAGTGGTTTGGGGGGGCGTGGCTTGTGAGCTTCAAAATCATAATGAGATGCTGATTGGTTGCCTGAGTCAAATGAGCCCACCCCCAAGTCAGTATGACACTGCTATGTACTGTGATTGACATGTGACATTTATAATGGGAGTCAATGTAATGAATGGGAGTCAATGGGCCCATGTTAAGTCAATGGGACCACTTTGGGACGTCCTAGCCCCCCAGGGGTACAACTTATACCCCCCTGCGTGGTATGTTCTCACTTAGGCTGCAACCCCCTACAGCTGTTGTGAATCCCATATTTCTACGAAATTCACACTCGGCGCTATGATTCGTCAAAGTTTGGCTCAATGTTAAGTCTATGGGATTTTGGGGGGGGTTTTTTGGCCCCTGCGGGGCCAAAAAACCCCCCACCCCTTATAAAAGTCATAGCACACCATTCCCGATAAGACCGGACGATTTGAGCCCACTTTCAAGGGTCTGGGACGAAAGCTGCGGGACGAGTTACGCGCCGAAAAACGTACGGAAGAAGAAGAATAATAATAAGTATGGAGAATAACAATAGTGGACTTTGCCTAAGGCAAACCCCACTAACTAGAATTGTACATTTCCTAAAGGAAATGTGAATGGGGTTTGCGTGGCAAATCGATGGGGTACAAAATGGTACTAAACTGGGCAATAGCACTGGAAAGGTAAGAAATGGTGGTTGCTAAGATGTTGCTAGTATGTCCTGAGTGGTTGCTAGGGGGTTGCTAGGGTGTTCTGAGTGGTTGCTAGGCGGTTGCTAAGGTGTTGCTAGGCGGTTGCTAAGGTGTCCTGAGTGGTTGCTAGGTGGTTGCTAAGGTGTTGCTAGGTGGTTGCTAGGGTGTTCTGAGTAGTTGCTAGGTGGTTGCTAAGGTGTTGCTAGGTGGTTGCTAGGGTGTTCTGAGTGGTTGCTAGGCGGTTGCTAAGGTGTTGCTAGGCGGTTGCTAAGGTGTCCTAAGTGGTTGCTAGGTGGTTGCTAAGGTGTTGCTAGGCGGTTGCTAGGGTGTCCTGAGTGGTTGCTAGGTGGTTGCTAAGGTGTTGCTAGGTGGTTGCTAGGGTGTTCTGAGTGGTTGCTAGGCGGTTGCTAGGGTGTTCTGAGTGGTTGCTAGGTGGTTGCTAAGGTGTTGCTAGGCGGTTGCTAAGGTATTCTGAGTGGTTGCTAAGGCGTTGCTAGGCGGTTGCTAGGGTGTCCTGAGTGGTCGCTAGGCCCTTACTAAGGCGTTACTAGGCGGTTGCTAGGTGGTTGCTAGGCGGTTGCTAGGGTAATTTGGGTGGTTGCTAGGCAGTTGCTAGGGTAACCTGGGTGGTTACTAGGCAAGCCTCACATACATGCCTGATGAAATATTTATAGTTAGTGAGCATTTCTAGCAAGTTACAGTACTTGGCTAGTCAATATTAGCATGTAGCTAGTCACTGCTAGCATGTGTAGCATATAGGAAATTCCGTTTGCTAGCATGAGTCAAACAAGCCAATCCCCAAGTCTCTACGATGTTCCGATGCCGAGATATAGCTGTTGATGAATGGTTGCTAGGGTACTCTGTTTTGTTGCTATAGGCGAGGTTACAGAGTGAACTTGAATGTGGTTGGCTGTCCAAGTCAAATGAGCCAACCCCCAAGTCAATAGGACACTGCTAAGCAAAGATATGCATGTAGAGCAGTTATAATGGCAGTCTATGGGACCAGTTTGGGGGCGTGGCTTGTGAGATTCATTATCATATTGAGATGCTGATTGGTTATCTGAGTCAGATGAGCCATCCCCCAAGCCAATAGGACACTGCTAAGCAAAGATATGCATGTAGGCCAGTTATAATGGCAGTCTATGGGACCAGTTTGGGGGCGTGGCTTGTGAGCTTCATTATCATATTGAGATGCTCATTGATTGTCTTAGTCAGATGAGCCATCCCCCAAGCCAATAGGACACTGCTAAGCAAAGATATGCATGTAGGCCAGTTATAATGGCAGTCTATGGGACCAGTTTGGGGGCGTGGCTTGTGAGCTTCATTATCATACTGAGATGCTGATTGGTTGTCTGAGTCAAATGAGTCCACCCCCGTGTCTCTATGACATTCCTATGTAATGTTATAGATGTGTGACCTTTATAATGGAAGTCAATGGGATCTGCAATGGGACACCCCATGTTAAGTCAATGGGGCACTTATTAGGGGTCTTTAAGTGGTTTGGGGGGGCGTGGCTTGTGAGCTTCAAAATCATAATGAGATGCTGATTGGTTGCCTGAGTCAAATAAGCCCACCCCCAAGTCTGTATGACAGTGCTATGTACTGTGATTGACATATGACATTTATAATGGGAGTCAATGTAATGAATGGGAGTCAATGGGCAATGTAAAGTCAATGGGGACCCTTTTGGGACGTCCTAGCACCCCAGGGGTACAACCAATACCCCCTTTCAGGGTATGTTCTCACTTAGGCTGCAAGCCCCTACAGATGTTGTGAATCCCATATTTCTATGAAATTCAGAATGGACGCAATGATTGGTTAAAGTTCGGCTCCATGTAAAGTCAATGGAGACTTTGGGACGTCCTAGCTCCCCAGGGGTACAACATTTACCGCCTTTCGGGGTGTGGTTTGAAGCCTCCTATAACCCTCTCGAGATGTCGCGAATCCCATGTCTCTACGATATTCACTGTTGGCGCTACGGCGATTTCCGGGAATAGTATCTACGAGTGTCTAGAAAATGAATGGGAGTCAATGGGCCAATGTAAGTCAATGGGGACCACTTTGGGACGTCCTAGAGCCCCAGAGGTGCAACTTATACCCCCTTGCGGGGTATGTTCTCACTTAGGCTGCAGCCCCCTACAGATGCTGTGAATCCCATATTTGTAGGAATTTCACACTTGGCGCTATAATCTGTCAAAGTTGGGCGTAATGTTGAGTCAATGCGTTTTGGGGGGTGGTTTTGGGGCCCCTGCGGGGCCCCAAAACCACCCACCCCTTATAAAAGTCATAGCACACCATTCCCGATAAAGACGCACGATTTGAGCCCACTTTCAAGGGTCTGGGACGAAAGCTGCGGGACTAGTTACGCGCCGAAAAAGTGTACGGAAGAAGAAGAAGAAGAAGAAGAAGAAGAAGAAGGAAGAAGAAGAATAATAAACCACAATAGTAAGAATGGACTTTGCCTAAGGCAAACCCCATTAATAAGTATGGAGAATAACAATAGTGGACTTTGCCTAAGGGCAAACCCCACTAACTAGAATTGTACATTTCCTAAAGGAAATGTGAATGGGGTTTGCGTGGCAAATCGATGGGGTACAAAATGGTACTAAACTGGGAAATAGCACTGGAAAGGTAAGAAATGGTGGTTGCTAAGATGTTGCTAGGCGGTTGCTAGGGTGTCCTGAGTGGTTGCTAGGTGGTTGCTAGGGTGTCCTAAGTGGTTGCTAGGTGGTTGCTAAGGTGTTGCTAGGCGGTTGCTAGGGTATTCTAAGTGGTTGCTAAGGCGTTGCTAGGCGGTTGCTAGGGTGTCCTAAGTGGTTGCTAGGTGGTTGCTAAGGTGTTGCTAGGTGGTTGCTAAGGTGTCCTAAGTGGTTGCTAGGTGGTTGCTAAGGTGTTGCTAGGTGGTTGCTAGGGTATTCTAAGTGGTTGCTAAGGCGTTGCTAGGCGGTTGCTAGGGTGTCCTAAGTGGTTGCTAGGTGGTTGCTAAGGTGTTGCTAGGTGGTTGCTAGGGTATTCTGAGTGGTTGCTAAGGCGTTGCTAGGCGGTTGCTAGGGTGTCCGGAGTGGTTGCTAGGCGGTTGCTAGGGTGTTGCTAGGCGGTTGCTAGGGTGTTCTAAGTGGTTGCTAGGTGGTTGCTAAGGTGTTGCTAGGCGGTTGCTAGGGTGTCCTGAGTGGTTGCTAGGTGGTTGCTAAGGTGTTGCTAGGTGGTTGCTAGGATATTCTGAGTGGTTGCTAAGGCGTTGCTAGGCGGTTGCTAGGGTGTCCTGAGTGGTCGCTAGGCCCTTACTAAGGCGTTACTAGGCGGTTGCTAGGTGGTTGCTAGGCGGTTGCTAGGGTAATTTGGGTGGTTGCTAGGCAGTTGCTAGGGTACCCGGGGTGGTTACTAGGCAAGCCTCATATACATGCCTGATGAAATAATTATACTTAGTAAGCATTTCTAGCAAGTTACAGTACTTGGCTAGTCAATATTAGCATGTAGCTAGTCACTGCTAGCATGTGTAGCATACAGGAAGTTCCGTTTGCTAGCATGAGTCAAACGAGCCAATCCCCAAGTCTCTACGATGTTCCGATGCTGAGATATAGCTGTTGATGAATGGTTGCTAGGGTACTCTGTTTTGTTGCTATGGGCGAGGTTACAGAGTGAACTTGAATGTGGTTGGCTGTCCAAGTCAAATGAGCCAACCCCCAAGTCAATAGGACACTGCTAAGCAAAGATATGCATGTAGGCCTATTTTAATGGAAGTCTATGGGACCAATTTGGGGGCGTGGCTTGTGAGCTTCATTATCATATCGAGATGCTCATTGGTTGTCTGAGTCAGATGAGCCATCCCCCAAGTCAATAGGACACTGCTAAGCAAAGATATGCATGTAGGCCAGTTATAATGGCAGTCTATGGGACCAGTTTGGGGGCGTGGCTTGTGAGCTTCATTACCATATTGAGATGCTCATTGGTTGTCTGGGTCCAATGAGCCAACCCGTAAGCCTGTATGACACAGCAATGCAAAGATATGCATCTAGCCCAATTATAATAGAAGTCTATGGGATCAATTTGGGGGCGTGGCTTGTGAGCTTCATTATCATATAGTGATGCTGATTGGTTGCCTGAGTCAAATGAGCCCACCCCCATGTCTCTATGACACTCCTATGTAATGTTATAGATGTGTGACCTTCATAATGGAAGTCAATGGGATGTGCAATGGGACGTCCCACCCCATGTTAAGTCAATGGGGCAGTTATTAAGGGTCTTTAAATGGTTTGAGGGGGCGTGGCTTGTGAGCTTCAAAATCATATTGAGATGCTGATTGGTTGCCTCAGTCAAGTAAGCCAACCCCCAAGTCTGTATGACACTGCTATGTAATGTGATTGACATGTGAGTCAAGAAATGAATGGGAGTCAATGGGCCATGTAAAGTCAATGGGGACCCCTTTGGGACGTCCTAGCACCCCAGGGGTACAACTTATACCCCTTTTTGGGGTATGTTCTAATACAGGCTGCAACCCCCTACAGATGTTGCGAATCCCATATTTCTACGAATTTCACACTTGGCGCTATAACGCTTTAAAGGTCGTCCCATTTCGCGGCGCGTTTAGTGCTCTTCTAGAAAAATGAATGGGAGTCAATGGGGCCAATGTAAGTCAATGGGAAAACTTTGGGACGTCCTAGAGCCCCAGGGGTGCAACTTATACCCCCTTGTGGGGTATGTTCTCACTTAGGCTGCAACCCCCTACAGATACTGTGAATCCCATATTTCCAGAAAATTCACACTCCGTACTGTGACTCGTCAAAGTTTGGCTCAATGTAAAGTCTATGGGACTTTTTTCGGAGGTTTTTTGGCCCCTCCGGGGCCAAAAAACCTCCGACCCCTTATAAAAGTCATAGCACACCATTCCCGATAAGACCGCACGTTTTGACACCACTTTCAAGGGTCTGGGACGAACGCTGCGGGCCGCATTAATTGCCGAAAAAGCGCACGGAAGAGGGAAGAAGAAGAATAATAACTAGAATTGTACATTTCCTAAAGGAAATGTGAATGGGGTTTGCGTGGCAAATCGATGGGGTACAAAATG
This sequence comes from Danio rerio, assembly GCF_052040795.2. Taxonomy (NCBI): domain Eukaryota; kingdom Metazoa; phylum Chordata; class Actinopteri; order Cypriniformes; family Danionidae; genus Danio; species Danio rerio. Next base: position 42,473,315 of record NC_141030.1, read on the forward strand.
GTACTAAACTGGGCAATAGCACTGGAAAGGTAAGAAATGGTGGTTGCTAAGATGTTGCTAGGCGGTTGCTAGGGTGTCCTGAGTGGTTGCTAGGTGGTTGCTAGGGTGTTCTGAGTGGTTGCTAAGTGGTTGCTAAGGTGTTGCTAGGCGGTTGCTAGGGTGTCCTAAGTGGTTGCTAGGTGGTTGCTAAGGTGTTGCTAGGTGGTTGCTAAGGTGTTGCTAGGCGGTTGCTAGGGTGTTCTGAGTGGTTGCTAGGCGGTTGCTAGGGTGTTCTGAGTGGTTGCTAGGTGGTTGCTAAGGTGTTGCTAGGCGGTTGCTAAGGTGTCCTAAGTGGTTGCTAGGTGGTTGCTAAGGTGTTGCTAGGCGGTTGCTAGGGTGTTCTGAGTGGTTGCTAAGTGGTTGCTAAGGTGTTGCTAGGCGGTTGCTAGGGTGTCCTAAGTGGTTGCTAGGTGGTTGCTAAGGTGTTGCTAGGCGGTTGCTAGGGTGTTCTGAGTGGTTGCTAAGTGGTTGCTAAGGTGTTGCTAGGCGGTTGCTAGGGTGTTCTGAGTGGTTGCTAGGCGGTTGCTAAGGTGTTGCTAGGTGGTTGCTAGGGTATTCTAAGTGGTTGCTAAGGCGTTGCTAGGCGGTTGCTAGGGTGTCCTAAGTGGTTGCTAGGTGGTTGCTAAGGTGTTGCTAGGCGGTTGCTAGGGTGTCCTGAGTGGTTGCTAGGTTGTTGCTAAGGCGTTGCTAGGTGGTTGCTAGGGTATTCTAAGTGGTTGCTAAGGCGTTGCTAGGCGGTTGCTAGGGTGTCCTGAGTGGTCGCTAGGCCCTTACTAAGGCGCTACTAGGCGGTTGCTAGGTGGTTGCTAGGCGGTTGCTAGGGTAATTTGAGTGGTTGCTAGGCAGTTGCTAGGGTACCCGGGGTGGTTACTAGGCAAGCCTAACATACATGCCTGATGAAATATTTATACTTAGTAAGCATTTCTAGCAAGTTACAGTACTTGGCTAGTCAATATTAGCATGTAGCTAGCCACTGCTAGCATGTGTAGCATACAGGAAGTTTCATTTGCTAGCATGAGTGAAACAAGCCAATCCCCAAGTCTCTACGATGTTCCGATGCTGAGATATAGCTGTTGATGAATGGTTGCTAGGGTACTCTGTTTTGTTGCTATGGGCGAGGTTACAGAGTGAACTTGAATGTGGTTGGCTGTCCAAGTCAAATGAGCCAACCCCCAAGTCAATAGGACACTGCTAAGCAAAGATATGCATGTAGGCCTATTTTAATGGAAGTCTATGGGACCAATTTGGGGGCGTGGCTTGTGAGCTTCATTATCATATCGAGATGCTCATTGGTTGTCTGAGTCAGATGAGCCATCCCCCAAGTCAATAGGACACTGCTAAGCAAAGATATGCATGTAGGCCAGTTAGAATGGCAGTCTATGGGATCAGTTTGGGGGCGTGGCTTGTGAGCTTCATTATCATATTGAGATGCTCATTGGTTGTCTGAGTCAGATGAGCCATCGCCCAAGTCAATAGGACACTGCTAAGCAAAGATATGCATGTAGGCCAGTTAGAATGGCAGTCTATGGGACCAGTTTGGGGGCGTGGCTTGTGAGCTTCATTATCATATTGTGATGCTGATTGGTTGTCTGAGTTAAATGAGCCCACCCCCATGTCTCTATGACACTCCTATGTAATGTTATTGATGTGTGACATTTATAATGGAAGTCAATGGGATGTGCAATGGGACGTCCCACCCCATGTTAAGTCAATGGGGCAGTTATTAAGGGTCTTCAAATGGTTTGGGGGGCGTGGCTTGTCAGCTTCAAAATCATATTGAGATGCTGATTGGTTGCCTCAGTCAAATAAGACAACCACTAAGTCTATGACACTGCTATGTAATGTGATTGACATGTGAGTCAAGAAATGAATGGGAGTCAATGGGCAATGTAAAGTCAATGGGGACCCCTTTGGGACGTCCTAGCACCCCAGGGGTACAACTTATACCCCCTTTTGGGGTATGTTCTCATACAGGCTGCAACCCCCTACAGATGTTGCGAATCCCATATTTCTACGAATTTCACACTTGGCGCTATAACGCCTAAAAGGTCGTCCCATTTCGCGGCGCGTTTAGTGCTCTCCTAGAAAAATGAATGGGAGTCAATGGGGCCAATGTAAGTCAATGGGAGCACTTTGGGACGTCCTAGAGCCCCAGGGGTGCAACTTTTACCCCCTTGCAAGGTATGTTCTCACTTAGGCTGCAACCCTCTACAGATGCTGTGAATCCCATATTTCTATGAAATTCACACGCGGCGCTGCGAGTCGTCAAAGTTCGGCTCAATGTTAAGTCTATGGGATTTTGGGGGGGGTTTTTTGGCCCCTGCGGGGCCAAAAAACCCCCGACCCCTTATAAAAGTCATAGCACACCATTCCCGATAAGACCGCACGATTTGAGCCCACTTTCAAGGGTCTGGGACGAAAGCTGCGGGACGAGTTACGCGCCGAAAAACGTACGGAAGAAGAATAATAATAAGAACTAGAATTGTACATTTCCTAAAGGAAATGTGAATGGGGTTTGCGTGGCAAATCGATGGGGTACAATGTATTTGTTTTGGTTGCTAGGGTGTTCTGAATGGTTGCTAGGGTGTTCTGAGTGGTCGCTAAGGTGTTGCAAGGCGGTTGCTAAGGTGTCCTAAGTGGTTGCTAGGTGGTTGCTAGGCGGTTGCTAGGGTGTTCTAAGTGGTTGCTAGGTTGTTGCTAAGGTGTTGCTAGGCAGTTGCTAGGGTGTTCTAAGTGGTTGCTAGGTGGTTGCTAAGGTGTTGCTAGGCGGTTGCTAAGGTGTCCTGAGTGGTTGCTAGGTGGTTGCTAAGGTGTTGCTAGGCGGTTGCTAGGGTGTCCTGAGTGGTTGCTAGGTGGTTGCTAAGGTGTTGCTAGGCGGTTGCTAGGGTGTTCTGAGTGGTTGCTAGGTGGTTGCCAGGCGGTTGCTAGGGTGTCCTGAGTGGTTGCTAGGTGGTTGCTAAGGTGTTGCTAGGCGGTTGCTAAGGTGTCCTAAGTGGTTGCTAGGTGGTTGCTAAGGTGTTGCTAGGTGGTTGCTAGGGTATTCTAAGTGGTTGCTAAGGCGTTGCTAGGCGGTTGCTAGGGTGTCTTGAGTGGTTGCTAGGTGGTTGCTAAGGTGTTGCTAGGTGGTTGCTAGGGTGTTCTGAGTGGTTGCTAGGTGGTTGCTAAGGTGTTGCTAGGCGGTTGCTAAGGTGTCCTGAGTGGTTGCTAGGTGGTTGCTAAGGTGTTGCTAGGCGGTTGCTAGGGTGTTCTGAGTGGTTGCTAGGCGGTTGCTAGGCGGTTGCTAGGGTGTCCTGAGTGGTCGCTAGGCCCTTACTAAGGCGTTACTAGGCGGTTGCTAGGTGGTTGCTAGGCGGTTGCTAGGGTAATTTGGGTGGTTGCTAGGCAGTTGCTAGGGTACCCTGGTTGGTTACTAGGCAAGCCTCACATACATGCCTGATGAAATATTTATACTTAGTAAGCATTTCTAGCAAGTTACAGTACATGGCTAGTCAATATTAGCATGTAGCTAGTCACTGCTAGCATGTGTAGCATATAGGAAGTTCCGTTTGCTAGCATGAGTCAAACGAGCCAATCCCCAAGTCTCTACGATGTTCCGATGCTGAGATATAGCTGTTGATGAATGGTTGCTAGGGTACTGTGTTTTGTTGCTATGGGCGAGGTTACAGAGTGAACTTGAATGTGGTTGGCTGTCCAAGTCAAATGAGCCAAACCCCAAGTCAATAGGACACTGCTATGCAAAGATATGCATGTAGGCCAGTTACAATGGCAGTCTATGGGACCAGTTTGGGGGCGTGGCTTGTGAGCTTCATTATCATATTGAGATGCTCATTGGTTGTCTGAGTCAGATGAGCCATCCCCCAAGTCAATAGGACACTGCTAAGCAAAGATATGCATGTAGGCCAGTTATAATGGCAGTCTATGGGACCAGTTTGGGGGCGTGGCTTGTGAGCTTCATTACCATATTGAGATGCTCATTGGTTGTCTGGGTCCAATGAGCCAACCCCTAAGCCTATATGACACTGCAATGCAAAGATATGCATCTAGCCCAATTATAATAGAAGTCTATGGGATCAATTTGGGGGCGTGGCTTGTGAGCTTCATTATCATATAGTGATGCTGATTGGTTGCCTGAGTCAAATGAGCCCACCCCCATGTGTCTATGACACTCCTATGTAATGTTATAGATGTGTGACCTTTATAATGGAAGTCAATGGGATGTGCAATGGGACGCCCCACCCCATGTTAAGTCAATGGGGCAGATATTAAGGGGCTTTAAATGATTTGGGGGGCGTGGCTTGTGAGCTTCAAAATCATATTGAGATGCTGATTGGTTGCCTCAGTCAAGTTAGCCAACCCCCAAGTATGTATGACACTGCCATGTACTGTGATTGACATGTGAGTCAAGAAATGAATGGGAGTCAATGGGCCATGTAAAGTCAATGGGGACCCCTTTGGGACGTCCTAGCACCCTAGGGGTACAACTTATACCCCCTTTTGGGGTACGTACTCATACAGGCTGCAACCCCCTACAGATGTTGCGAATCCCATATTTCTACGAATTTCACACTTGGCGCTATAACGCTTTAAAGGTCGTCCCATTTCGCGGCGCGTTTAGTGCTCTTCTAGAAAAATGAATGGGAGTCAATGGGGCCCATGTAAGTCAATGGGAAAACTTTGGGACGTCCTAGAGCCCCAGGGGTGCAACTTATACCCCCTTGCGGGGTATGTTCTCACTTAGGCTGCAACCCCCTACAGATGTTGTGAATCCCATATTTCTAGGAAATTCATACTCGGCGCTGTGATTCGTCAAAGTTCGGCTCAATGTTAAGTCTATGGGATTTTTGGGGGGGGTTTTTTGGCCCCTGCGGGGCCAAAAAACCCCCCACCCCTTATAAAAGTCATAGCACACCATTCCCGATAAGACCGCACGATTTGAGCCCACTTTCAAGGGTCTGGGACGAAAGCTGCGGGACGAGTTACGCGCCGAAAAATGGTACGGAAGAAGGAAGAAGAAGAAGAATAACTAGAATTGTACATTTCCTAAAGGAAATGTGAGTGGGGTTTGCGTGGCAAATCGATGGGGTACAATGTATTTGTTTTGGTTGCTAGGGTGTTCTGAATGGTTGCTAAGGTGTTCTGAGTGGTTGCTAGATGGTTGCTAAGGTGTCCTAAGTGGTTGCTAAGGCGTTGCTAGGCGGTTGCTATGGTGTCCTGAGTGGTTGCTAGGTGGTTGCTAAGGTGTTGCTAGGTGGTTGCTAGGGTGTTCTGAGTGGTTGCTAGGTGGTTGCTAAGGTGTTGCTAGGCGGTTGCTAAGGTGTCCTAAGTGGTTGCTAGGTGGTTGCTAAGGTGTTGCTAGGTGGTTGCTAGGGTATTCTAAGTGGTTGCTAAGGCGTTGCTAGGTGGTTGCTAGGGTGTCCTGAGTGGTTGCTAGGTGGTTGCTAAGGTGTTGCTAGGCGGTTGCTAAGGTGTCCTAAGTGGTTGCTAGGTGGTTGCTAAGGTGTTGCTAGGTGGTTGCTAGGGTATTCTAAGTGGTTGCTAGGCGGTTGCTAGGGTGTCCTGAGTGGTTGCTAGGTGGTTGCTAAGGTGTTGCTAGGTGGTTGCTAGGGTGTCCTGAGTGGTTGCTAGGTGGTTGCTAAGGTGTTGCTAGGTGGTTGCTAGGGTGTTCTGAGTGGTTGCTAGGCGGTTGCTAGGGTGTTCTGAGTGGTTGCTAGGTGGTTGCTAAGGTGTTGCTAGGCGGTTGCTAAGGTGTCCTGAGTGGTTGCTAGGTGGTTGCTAAGGTGTTGCTAGGTGGTTGCTAGGGTATTCTGAGTGGTTGCTAAGGCGTTGCTAGGCGGTTGCTAGGGTGCCCTGAGTGGTCGCTAGGCCCTTACTAAGGCGTTACTAGGCGGTTGCTAGGTGGTTGCTAGGCGGTTGCTAGGGTAATTTGGGTGGTTGCTAGGCAGTTGCTAGGGTACCCTGGGTGGTTACTAGGCAAGCCTCACATACATGCCTGATGAAATATTTATACTTAGTGAGCATTTGTAGCAAGTTACAGTACTTGGCTAGTCAATATTAGCATGTAGCTAGTCACTGCTAGCATGTGTAGCATATAGGAAGTTCCGTTTGCTAGCATGAGTCAAACGAGCCAATCCCCAAGTCTTTACGATGTTCTGATGCTGAGATATAGCTGTTGATGAATGGTTGCTAGGGAACTCTGTTTTGTTGCTATGGGCGAGGTTACAGAGTGAACTTGAATGTGGTTGGCTGTCCAAGTCAAATGAGCCAACCCCCAAGTCAATAGGACACTGCTAAGCAAAGATATGCATGTAGAGCAGTTATAATGGCAGTCTATGGGACCAGTTTGGGGGCGTGGCTTGTGAGATTCATTATCATATTGAGATGCTCATTGGTTGTCTGAGTCAGATGAGCCATCCCCCAAGCCAATAGGACACTGCTAAGCAAAGATATGCATGTAGGCCAGTTATAATGGCAGTCTATGGGACCAGTTTGGGGGCGTGGCTTGTGAGCTTCATTATCATATTGCGATGCTGATTGGTTGTCTGAGTCAGATGAGCCCACCCCCATGTCTCTATGACACTCCTATGTAATGTTATAGATGTGTGACCTTTATAATGGAAGTCAATGGGATCTGCAATGGGACATCCCACCCCATGTTAAGTCAATGGGGCACTTATTAGGGGTCTTTAAGTGGTTTGGGGGGGCGTGGCTTGTGAGCTTCAAAATCATAATGAGATGCTGATTGGTTGCCTGAGTCAAATGAGCCCACCCCCAAGTCAGTATGACACTGCTATGTACTGTGATTGACATGTGACATTTATAATGGGAGTCAATGTAATGAATGGGAGTCAATGGGCCCATGTTAAGTCAATGGGACCACTTTGGGACGTCCTAGCCCCCCAGGGGTACAACTTATACCCCCCTGCGTGGTATGTTCTCACTTAGGCTGCAACCCCCTACAGCTGTTGCGAATCCCATATTTCTACGAAATTCACACTCGGCGCTGTGATTCGTCAAAGTTCGGCTCAATGTTAAGTCTATGGGATTTTGGGGGGGGTTTTTTGGCCCCTGCGGGGCCAAAAAACCCCCCACCCCTTATAAAAGTCATAGCACACCATTCCCGATAAGACCGGACGATTTGAGCCCACTTTCAAGGGTCTGGGACGAAAGCTGCGGGACGAGTTACGCGCCGAAAAACGTACGGAAGAAGAAGAATAATAATAAGTATGGAGAATAACAATAGTGGACTTTGCCTAAGGCAAACCCCACTAATAAACCACAATAGTAAGAATGGACTTTGCCTATGGCAAACCCCATTAATAAACCACAATAGTAAGAATGGACTTTGCCTATGGCAAACCCCATTAACTAGAATTGTACATTTCCTAAAGGAAATGTGAATGGGGTTTGCGTGGCAAATCGATGGGGTACAAAATGGTACTAAACTGGGCAAAATAGCAAGAAATGCGGAGAAATGGTTAAATTCATGTGTTTATGTGGTTGCTAGGGTAATGTAAATGGTTGCTAGGGTGTGGCAACGCTATTTTAATAGGTGAAGACAATAGAGATTTGATCAACCTGCATCAAAAGAACCCAAACCCTGTCTTTCTACGATATTCCTGTGCTAAAATATGGCTTGTTTATGTTGTTATATGGTTGTTAGGGGGCCTAAAGTGGTTGCTAGGGAGTGTCTACAAATGTGTTATGTCACTACTTAATACCGACTTGATAGGCGGAGTAAAATGAACCCACTCCCTAGCTTCTACGACTTTCTAATCTAGAAATCAATGTCAGCCATTTTGTGTCCATGTTAAGTCTATGGGGATTTTTGGGGGTTACTTTCTTGCCCCTCATGGGGGCAGTGTACCCCCACCCTCTTTGAAAAATCATAGCACACCTCTCCTCAACAGGCCGGTCGATTTGACACCTCACTCATCATTCTAGGGCAAAAAATGCGGGCGGAGTTGCGCGCCGAAGTTTTGAAAAAGTGAACAGTAATAGTAACACTAGAATTGTACATTTCCTAAAGGAAATGTGAATGGGGTTTGCGTGGCAAATCGATGGGGTACAAAACGGTAGTAAACTGGGCAATAGAACAACATGCTAATCGAGTTGCTAGCATGATGCTAACATGATTAGCATGTAGCTAGCATGATGCTAATCGTGTTAGCATCATGCTAACAACATGCTAATCGACTTGCTAGCATCATGCTAATATGATTAGCATGTAGCTAGCATGATGCTAATCATGTTAGCATCATGCTAACAACATGCTAATCGAGTTTGTAGCATCATGCTAACATAATTAGCATGTAGCTAGCATGATGCTAATCGTGTTAGCATCATGCTAGCAACATGCTAATCGACTTGCTAGCATCATGCTAATATGATTAGCATGTAGTTAGCATGATGCTAATCGTGTTAGCATCATGCTAACAACATGCTAATCGAGTTGCTAGCATCATGCTAACATGATTAGCATGTAGCTAGCGTTATGCTAATCGTGTTAGCATGATGCTACCAACATGCTAATCGAGTTGCTAGCATCATGCTAGCAACAGTGCTAGGGTGCCCTGAGTGGTTGCTAGGTGGTTGCTAAGGCGTTGCTAGGCGGTTGCTAGGGTGTCCTGAGTGGTCGCTAGGCCCTTACTAAGGCGTTACTAGGCGGTTGCTAGGTGGTTGCTAGGTGGTTGCTAGGGTAATTTGGGTGGTTGCTAGGCAGTTGCTAGGGTACCCTGGGTGGTTACTAGGCAAGCCTCACATACATGCCTGATGAAATATTTATACTTAGTAAGCATTTCTAGCAAGTTACAGTACTTGGCTAGTCAATATTAGCATGTAGCTAGTCACTGCTAGCATGTGTGGCATATAGGAAGTTCCGTTTGCTAGCATGAGTCAAACGAGCCAATCCCCAAGTCTCTACGATGTTCTGATGCTGAGATATAGCTGTTGATGAATGGTTGCTAGGGTACTCTGTTTTGTTGCTATGGGTGAGGTTACAGAGTGAACTTGAATGTGGTTGGCTGTCCAAGTCAAATGAGCCAAACCCCAAGTCAATAGGACACTGCTAAGCAAAGATATGCATGTAAGCCAGTTATAATGGCAGTCTATGGGACCAGTTTGGGGGCGTGGCTTGTGAGCTTCATTATCATATTGAGATGCTCATTGGTTGTCTGAGTCAGATGAGCCATCCCCCAAGTCAATAGGACACTGCTAAGCAAAGATATGCATGTAGGGCAGTTATAATGGCAGTCTATGGGACCAGTTTGGGGGCGTGGCTTGTGAGCTTCATTATCATATTGAAAAGCTGATTGGTTGTCTGAGTCAGATGAGCCTTCCCCCAAGTCTGTATGACACTGCTATGCAAAGATATGCATCTAGCCTTATTATAATAGAAGTCTATGGGACCCATTTGGGGGGCGTGGCTTGTGAGCTTCATTATCATATAGTGATGCTGATTGGTTGTCTGAGTCAAATGAGCCCACCCCCGTGTCTCTATGACACTCCTATGTAATGTTATAGATGTGTGACCTTTATAATGGAAGTCAATGGGATCTGCAATGGGACATCCCACCCTATGTTAAGTCAATGGGTCACTTATTAGGGGTCTTTAAATGGTTTGGGGGGGCGTGGCTTGTGAGCTTCAAAATCATATTGAGATGCTGATTGGTTGCCTCAGTCAAGTAAGCCAACCCCCAAGTCTGTATGACACTGCTATGTAATGTGATTGACATGTGAGTCAAGAAATGAATGGGAGTCAATGGGCCATGTAAAGTCAATGGGGACCCCTTTGGGACCTCCTAGCACCCCAGGGGTACAACTTATACCCCTTTTCGGGGTATGTTCTCATGTAGGCTGCAACCCCCTACAGATGTTGCGAATCCCATAATTCTACGAATTTCACACTTGGCGATATGACACTTTAAAGGTCGTCCCATTTCGCGGGGGCGTTAGTGCTGTTCTAGAAAAATGAATGGGAGTCAATGGGGCCCATGTTAGTCAATGGGAAAACTTTGGGACGTCCTAGAGCCCCAGGGGTGCAACTTATACCCCCTTGCGGGGTATGTTCTTACTTAGGCTGCAACCCTCTACAGATGCTGTGAATCCCATATTTCTATGAATTTCACACTTGGCGCTATAATGTGTCAAAGTTGGGCGTAATGTTGAGTCAATGCGTTTTGGGGGGTGGTTTTGGGGCCCCTGCGGGGCCCCAAAACCACCCACCCCTTATAAAAGTCATAGCACACCATTCCCGATAAAGCCGCACGATTTGAGCCCACTTTCAAGGGTCTGGGACGAAAGCTGCGGGACTAGTTACGCGCCGAAAAAGTGTACGGAAGAAGAAGAAGAAGACAGAATAATAAACCACAATAGTAAGAATGGACTTTGCCTAAGGCAAACCCCATTAACTAGAATTGTACATTTCCTAAAGGAAATGTGAATGGGGTTTGCGTGGCAAATCGATGGGGTACAAAATGGTACTAAATTGGGCAATAGCACTGGAAAGGTAAGAAATGGTGGTTGCTAAGATGTTGCTAGGATGTCCTGAGTGGTTGCTAGGGGGTTGCTAGGGTGTTCTGAGTGGTTGCTAGGCGGTTGCTAAGGTGTTGCTAGGCGGTTGCTAAGGAGTCCTGAGTGGTTGCTAGGTGGTTGCTAAGGTGTTGCTAGGTGGTTGCCAGGGTGTTCTGAGTGGTTGCTAGGTGGTTGCTAAGGTGTTGCTAGGTGGTTGCTAGGGTGTTCTGAGTGGTTGCTAAGGTGTTGCTAGGTGGTTGCTAGGGTGTTCTGAGTGGTTGCTAGGCGGTTGCTAAGGTGTTGCTAGGCGGTTGCTAAGGTGTCCTAAGTGGTTGCTAGGTGGTTGCTAAGGTGTTGCTAGGCGGTTGCTAGGGTGTCCTGAGTGGTTGCTAGGTGGTTGCTAAGGTGTTGCTAGGTGGTTGCTAGGGTGTTCTGAGTGGTTGCTAGGCGGTTGCTAGGCGGTTGCTAGGGTGTTCTGAGTGGTTGCTAGGTGGTTGCTAAGGTGTTGCTAGGCGGTTGCTAAGGTATTCTGAGTGGTTGCTAAGGCGTTGCTAGGCGGTTGCTAGGGTGTCCTGAGTGGTCGCTAGGCCCTTACTAAGGCGTTACTAGGCGGTTGCTAGGTGGTTGCTAGGCGGTTGCTAGGGTAATTTGGGTGGTTGCTAGGCAGTTGCTAGGGTAACCTGGGTGGTTACTAGGCAAGCCTCACATACATGCCTGATGAAATATTTATAGTTAGTGAGCATTTCTAGCAAGTTACAGTACTTGGCTAGTCAATATTAGCATGTAGCTAGTCACTGCTAGCATGTGTAGCATATAGGAAATTCCGTTTGCTAGCAAGAGTCAAACGAGCCAATCCCCAAGTCTCTACGATGTTCCGATGCCGAGATATAGCTGTTGATGAATGGTTGCTAGGGTACTCTGTTTTGTTGCTATGGGCGAGGTTACAGAGTGAACTTGAATGTGGTTGGCTGTCCAAGTCAAATGAGCCAACCCCCAAGTCAATAGGACACTGCCAAGCAAAGATATGCATGTAGGCCAGTTATAATGGCAGTCTATGGGATCAGTTTGGGGGCGTGGCTTGTGAGATTCATTATCATATTGAGATGCTCATTGGTTGTCTGAGTCAGATGAGCCATCCCCCAAGCCAATAGGACACTGCTAAGCAAAGATATGCATGTAGGCCAGTTATAATGGAAGTCTATGGGACCAGTTTGGGGGCGTGGCTTGTGAGCTTCATTATCATACTGAGATGCTGATTGGTTGTCTGAGTCAGATGAGCCATCCCCCAAGCCAATAGGACACTGCTAAGCAAAGATATGCATGTAGGCCAGTTATAATGGCAGTCTATGGGACCAGTTTGGGGGCGTGGCTTGTGAGCTTCATTATCATACTGAGATGCTGATTGGTTGTCTGAGTCAAATGAGCCCACCCCCGTGTCTCTATGACACTCCTATGTAATGTTATAGATGTCTGACCTTTATAATGGAAGTCAATGGGATCTGCAATGGGACATCCCACCCCATGTTAAGTCAATGGGGCACTTATTAGGGGTCTTTAAGTGGTTTGGGGGGCGTGTCTTGTGAGCTTCAAATATCATATTGAGATGCTGATTGGTTGCCTGAGTCAAATAAGCCCACCCCCAAGTCAGTATGACACTGCCATGTACTGTGATTGACATATGACATTTATAATGGGAGTCAATGTAATGAATGGGAGTCAATGGGCAATGTAAAGTCAATGGGACCACTTTGGGACGTCCTAGAGCCCCAGGGGTGCGACCTATACCCCCTTTCGGGGTATGTTCTCACTTAGGCTGCAACCCCCTACAGATGTTGTGAATCCCATATTTCTATGAAATTCACAATGGACGCAGTGATTGGTTTAAGTTCGGCTCCATGTAAAGTCAATGGAGACTTTGGGACGTCCTAGCTCCCCAGGGGTACAACATTTACCGCGTTTCGGGGTGTGGTTTGAAGCCTCCTATAACCCTCTCGAGATGTCGCGAATCCCATGTCTCTACGAATTTCCCTGTTGGCGCTACGGCGATTTCCGGGAATAGTATCTACGAGTGTCTAGAAAATGAATGGGAGTCAATGGGGCCCATGTAAGTCAATGGGGACCACTTTGGGACGTCCTAGAGCCCCAGGGGTGCAACTTATACCCCCTTGCGGGGTATGTTCTCGCTTAGGCTGCAACCCCCTACAGATGCTGTGAATCCCATATTTCTATGAATTTCACACTTGGCGCTATAATCTTTCAAAGTTGGGCGTAATGTTGAGTCAATGCGTTTTGGGGGGTGGTTTTGGGGCCCCTGCGGGGCCCCAAAACCACCCACCCCTTATAAAAGTCATAGCACACCATTCCCGATAAAGACGCACAATTTGAGGCCACTTTCAAGGGTCTGGGACGAAAGCTGCGGGACTAGTTACGCGCCGAAAAAGTGTACGGAAGAAGAAGAAGAAGAAGACAGAATAATAAACCACAATAGTAAGAATGGACTTTGCCTAAGGCAAACCCCATTAATAAACCACAATAGTAAGAATGGACTTTGCCTATGGCAAACCCCATTAACTAGAATTGTACATTTCCTAAAGGAAATGTGAATGGGGTTTGCGTGGCAAATCGATGGGGTACAAAACGGTAGTAAACTGGGCAATAGAACAACATGCTAATCGAGTTGCTAGCATGATGCTAACATGATTAGCATGTAGCTAGCATGATGCTAATCGTGTTAGCATCATGCTAACAACATGCTAATCGACTTGCTAGCATCATGCTAATATGATTAGCATGTAGCTAGCATGATGCTAATCATGTTAGCATCATGCTAACAACATGCTAATCGAGTTTGTAGCATCATGCTAACATAATTAGCATGTAGCTAGCATGATGCTAATCGTGTTAGCATCATGCTAGCAACATGCTAATCGACTTGCTAGCATCATGCTAATATGATTAGCATGTAGTTAGCATGATGCTAATCGTGTTAGCATCATGCTAACAACATGCTAATCGAGTTGCTAGCATCATGCTAACATGATTAGCATGTAGCTAGCGTTATGCTAATCGTGTTAGCATGATGCTACCAACATGCTAATCGAGTTGCTAGCATCATGCTAGCAACAGTGCTAGGGTGCCCTGAGTGGTTGCTAGGTGGTTGCTAAGGCGTTGCTAGGCGGTTGCTAGGGTGTCCTGAGTGGTCGCTAGGCCCTTACTAAGGCGTTACTAGGCGGTTGCTAGGTGGTTGCTAGGTGGTTGCTAGGGTAATTTGGGTGGTTGCTAGGCAGTTGCTAGGGTACCCTGGGTGGTTACTAGGCAAGCCTCACATACATGCCTGATGAAATATTTATACTTAGTAAGCATTTCTAGCAAGTTACAGTACTTGGCTAGTCAATATTAGCATGTAGCTAGTCACTGCTAGCATGTGTGGCATATAGGAAGTTCCGTTTGCTAGCATGAGTCAAACGAGCCAATCCCCAAGTCTCTACGATGTTCTGATGCTGAGATATAGCTGTTGATGAATGGTTGCTAGGGTACTCTGTTTTGTTGCTATGGGTGAGGTTACAGAGTGAACTTGAATGTGGTTGGCTGTCCAAGTCAAATGAGCCAAACCCCAAGTCAATAGGACACTGCTAAGCAAAGATATGCATGTAAGCCAGTTATAATGGCAGTCTATGGGACCAGTTTGGGGGCGTGGCTTGTGAGCTTCATTATCATATTGAGATGCTCATTGGTTGTCTGAGTCAGATGAGCCATCCCCCAAGTCAATAGGACACTGCTAAGCAAAGATATGCATGTAGGGCAGTTATAATGGCAGTCTATGGGACCAGTTTGGGGGCGTGGCTTGTGAGCTTCATTATCATATTGAAAAGCTGATTGGTTGTCTGAGTCAGATGAGCCTTCCCCCAAGTCTGTATGACACTGCTATGCAAAGATATGCATCTAGCCTTATTATAATAGAAGTCTATGGGACCCATTTGGGGGGCGTGGCTTGTGAGCTTCATTATCATATAGTGATGCTGATTGGTTGTCTGAGTCAAATGAGCCCACCCCCGTGTCTCTATGACACTCCTATGTAATGTTATAGATGTGTGACCTTTATAATGGAAGTCAATGGGATCTGCAATGGGACATCCCACCCTATGTTAAGTCAATGGGTCACTTATTAGGGGTCTTTAAATGGTTTGGGGGGGCGTGGCTTGTGAGCTTCAAAATCATATTGAGATGCTGATTGGTTGCCTCAGTCAAGTAAGCCAACCCCCAAGTCTGTATGACACTGCTATGTAATGTGATTGACATGTGAGTCAAGAAATGAATGGGAGTCAATGGGCCATGTAAAGTCAATGGGGACCCCTTTGGGACCTCCTAGCACCCCAGGGGTACAACTTATACCCCTTTTCGGGGTATGTTCTCATGTAGGCTGCAACCCCCTACAGATGTTGCGAATCCCATAATTCTACGAATTTCACACTTGGCGATATGACACTTTAAAGGTCGTCCCATTTCGCGGGGGCGTTAGTGCTGTTCTAGAAAAATGAATGGGAGTCAATGGGGCCCATGTTAGTCAATGGGAAAACTTTGGGACGTCCTAGAGCCCCAGGGGTGCAACTTATACCCCCTTGCGGGGTATGTTCTTACTTAGGCTGCAACCCTCTACAGATGCTGTGAATCCCATATTTCTATGAATTTCACACTTGGCGCTATAATGTGTCAAAGTTGGGCGTAATGTTGAGTCAATGCGTTTTGGGGGGTGGTTTTGGGGCCCCTGCGGGGCCCCAAAACCACCCACCCCTTATAAAAGTCATAGCACACCATTCCCGATAAAGCCGCACGATTTGAGCCCACTTTCAAGGGTCTGGGACGAAAGCTGCGGGACTAGTTACGCGCCGAAAAAGTGTACGGAAGAAGAAGAAGAAGACAGAATAATAAACCACAATAGTAAGAATGGACTTTGCCTAAGGCAAACCCCATTAACTAGAATTGTACATTTCCTAAAGGAAATGTGAATGGGGTTTGCGTGGCAAATCGATGGGGTACAAAACGGTAGTAAACTGGGCAATAGAACAACATGCTAATCGAGTTGCTAGCATGATGCTAATATGATTAGCATGTAGCTAGCATGATGCTAATCGTGTTAGCATCATGCTAGCAACATGCTAATCGACTTGCTAGCATCATGCTAATATGATTAGCATGTAGCTAGCATGATGCTAATCATGTTAGCATTATGCTAACAACATGCTAATCGAGTTGCTAGCATCATGCTAACATAATTACCATGTAGCTAGCATGATGCTAATCATGTTAGCATCATGCTAGCAACATGCTAATCGACTTGCTAGCATCATGCTAATATGATTAGCATGTAGCTAACGTTATGCTAATCGTGTTAGCATGATGCTAGCAACATGCTAATCGAGTTGCTAGCAACAGTGCTAGGGTGCCCTGAGTGGTTGCTAGGTGGTTGCTAAGGCGTTGCTAGGTGGTTGCTAGGGTATTCTAAGTGGTTGCTAAGGCGTTGCTAGGCGGTTGCTAGGGTGTCCTGAGTGGTTGCTAGGCCCTTACTAAGGCGTTACTAGGCGGTTGCTAGGTGGTTGCTGGGGTAATTTGGGTGGTTGCTAGGCAGTTGCTAGGGTACCCTGGGTGGTTACTAGGCAAGCCTCACATACATGCCTGATGAAATATTTATACTTAGTAAGCATTTTTAGCAAGTTACAGTACTTGGCTAGTCAATATTAGCATGTAGCTAGTCACTGCTAGCATGTGTAGCATATAGGAAGTTCCGTTTGCTAGCATGGGTGAAACGAGCCAATCCCCAAGTGTCTACGATGTTCTGATGCTGAGATATAGCTGTTGATGAATGGTTGCTAGGGTACTCTGTTTTGTTGCTATAGGTGAGGTTACAGAGTAAACTTGAATGTGGTTGGCTGTCCAAGTCAAATGAACCAACCCTCATGTCTCTATGACACTGCTATGCAAAGATATGCATCTAGGCCTATTTTAATGGCAGTCTATGGGACCAGTTTGGGGGCGTGGCTTGTGAGCTTCATTATCATATTGAGATGCTAATTGGTTGTCTTAGTCAGATGAGCCAACCCCCAAGTCAATAGGACACTGCTAAGCAAAGATACGCATGTAGAGCAGTTACAATGGCAGTCTATGGGACCAGTTTGGGGGCGTGGCTTGTGAGCTTCATTATCATATTGAAAAGCTCATTGGTTGTCTGAGTCAGATGAGCCAACCCTTAAGGCTATAGGACACAGTTATGCAAACTTATGCATGTAGACCAGTTAAAATGGCAGTGAATGGAACACTTATGAAGGGTATTTAAATGGATTTGGGGGCGTGGCTTAAGAGCTTCATTATCATAATGAAAAGCTGATTGGTTGTCTGAGTGTAATGAGTCGACCCCCAAGTCTGTATGACACTGCAAAGCAAAGATATGCATCTAGCCCTATTATAATAGAAGTCTATGGGACCCATTTGTGGGCGTGGCTTGTGAGCTTCATTATCATATAGTGATGCTGATTGGTTGCCTGAGTCAAATGAGCCCACCCCCATTTCTCTATGACACTCCTATGTAATGTTATTGATGTGTGACATTTATAATGGAAGTCAATGGGATTTGCAATGGGACGTCCCACCCCATGTTAAGTCAATGGGGCAGTTATTAAGGGTCTTTAAATGGTTTTGGGGGGCGTGGCTTGTGAGCTTCAAAATCATATTGAGATGCTGATTGGTTGCCTCAGTGAAATAAGCCAACCCCTAAGTCTATGACACTGCTATGTAATGTGATTGACAAGTGAGTCAAGAAATGAATGGGAGTCAATGGGCAATGTAAAGTCAATGGGGACCCCTTTGGGACGTCCTAGCACCCCAGGGGTACAACTTATACCCCCTTTTGGGGTATGTTCTCATACAGGCTGCAACCCCCTACAGATGTTGCGAATCCCATATTTCTACGAATTTCACACTTGGCGCTATAACGCTTCAAAGGTCGTCCCATTTCGCGGGGGCGTTAGTGCTCTTCTAGAAAAATGAATGGGAGTCAATGGGGCCCATGTAAGTCAATGGGAAAACTTTGGGACGTCCTAGAGCCCCAGGGGTGCAACTTATACCCCCTTGCGGGGTATGTTCTCACTTAGGCTGCAACCCCCTACAGATGTTGTGAATCCCATATTTCTAGGAAATTCATACTCGGCGCTGTGATTCGTCAAAGTTCGGCTCAATGTTAAGTCTATGGGATTTTTGGGGGGGTTTTTTGGCCCCTGCGGGGCCAAAAAACCCCCCACCCCTTATAAAAGTCATAGCACACCATTCCCGATAAGACCGCACGATTTGACCCCACTTTCAAGGGTCTGGGACGAAAGCTGCGGGACGAGTTACGCGCCGAAAAATGGTACGGAAGAAGGAAGAAGAAGAAAAAAATAATAATAAGCAAAAGAGCATAGTAAGAATGGACTTTGCCTATGGCAAACCCCATTAATTAGTAGTTCTAAATAGTGCTGCCTGATATTGGAAAAATCTAGCATTGCAATATTTTGTTATTCCGTGATATATGTTGCTATATGAGTACAATTTCACCAGATGACTTCAATATCTCTATTTGGAAAGAATGAATAATTTCTGATTATTGACTGACTGATTGGAATGGTTCTGCATAAATTGAAATTGCTGAAGAACAATTTTCTTTTATTTTCTGCCTCAAAGTCTTGTCTACAAAAATTGAATTCTTTTAAACTGGAGCATCCCATTATAATTGAAGTTTTATCAAAATGAATGAATTACAGAGAAAATTTTATAACATAGTTGTTTTCTGCTGGATCCCAGGACATGTTGGACTCTTTAGACATGAACCAGCTGACAAAGCTGCCAAAACAGCTCTAACAGGAAAGATAAAGGAGTGCAAAATCCCACCTTCAGATTTAAATGCACTAATAAAAGACTATATTTTTTTCAAATGGCAAGCAGAATGGGATTAGTGTTTAAAAAGTAAACATTTTCAAATCCAACCTGAAATGGGAACAAAATCCTTTTTTTTAATTATTATTATTATTATTATTATTTTACTGAAATCATGAAATCATGATGAGATTGTTTACAGAAGATGTCGTATCAGACACGCAAAACTCACACATGAAGATTTACTCAAAGGAGAAGAACCACCAAAATGTGAATATGCAATAGACACCAAACCGTTAAACATATCCTTGTAGAATGCCCAGTTTTTATTATTACCAGAGAACAGTTTTGATCTGGAGAGACTTTAAATGAAATATTTTTAAATGTGAATCCTTCCAAAATTGTACAATTATCAAAAGTAAACCTTAAAAAGCAGTTTTAGATTTTTATCTTATATATTATCATATTCATTATTAATGTTTTTTTTTGTGTTGTCTATTTATTGCTGTTTATGACTTTTAATTGTTAGAATATTTTTTATAATTATAGGAAAGTGTTATTTATAAAATGTGCTAACTCTATCCTTTTTTTTTCTCGCCATGACATAGCCATAGAAGCTGATATAGTAGGGATGTAACGGTATCAGAATTTCACGGTACGGTAATACCTCGGTATGAATGTCACGGTACGGTATTTATTGAATCATTTACAGGAAAAAAAAAACTTTTGAAAATACTCCAAAAAAATGCCAAAAGTGTCAATGACATACAAATTAGCCATCTATCTGTAAGCTTTGAAACACTAACTTCAATTTTAATAACAAAAAATTATTAAACCATGTAAAAAAAATAAGTTTCAATTTAGTATTGTTGAAAACTCATCACATTCAACATTTAATCACTCACTCACTTAGATAGAGATGGGTTTAAAGGAAAATTATCATATAAATATAATCTGGTAAAAGCTGGTATCTCTGGGTATTTACAATGTCCCCTGCAACAGAAAAAACCCCTCTCATTTGGGACTGAGGTTTCTGGGACAAGAGAGATATGACTTGGTCCATGTTGACAGCAGTGGGGTAACGTTGTGCATTGTCTTTCCCCCACTTGAGAAGACAAACCATGAGTGAGATAGAGGTCTCTTTGTGGTACAAGTCAATGTCTGCATCAATCTGAACAGTGTGCTGTGTTTCTGCAGTCCCCATGACTGTTATTAGTCGTATTCACCAACTTGAAGGCACGTGCACACATAGGGCTCAACCTGTGCAGTGCACATGCCCTTTTTAGTCTTGGATAGAAAATGCCCTTCCAAAACGATCAAAAGTGCCCCCGCGACGCGACACAACCTCCGTCCAGTCCAGCCCTTCAGTAGGCGCGCGACAACACCTCTCGAGTATGCGCGCTCAACCCCCCCTCGGCGCTTTACAATACGCGCGCCACAACACAGCTGATCAGAACGCGCGCGACAGCACCGCTATTCAGCACGCGCGCGGCGACAACACCCGCTTTAGGTTCGATCATTTCCATCTTTTTTTCATCTCCGCTACTAGCAGCACACTCCATTTCCGCATTACTGGATCTGTAGCGACAACAGACCGCAAAGGATTATGGCCACGCCGGGGCTGATGGGAAATGAAGTTTCAGCTACCTCCCGTTTGCTTCATTCGCCTGAGCAAATTTTCTCAGAAGACCTATAGTTTTACCGAGTCATGCGACTTCGGTAATATCGAAAAAATTTAATATTGCGGTATGACGGTATTTACAATACCGTTACATCCCTATGATATAGCTATTAACTCAAAATTCTCTCTCTCTGATTCTGCATAAAAGTGCATCTGCATTGTTTATAATCAACAATTTACTAGCTTAGATTGATGCAATTAAATAAAAGATATGATTAAATTAAACAGTGTTTAAAACTTAAAACTCTAACAATAACTTAAAAATGGCACAATTTCTTTTGCCTCAATGGTTTTAAAATCATTATACATTACACTCAAAAAAAAAAAAACACACAAAATTGATCAATTATACTACCCACTCAGCATTACATATCCTGTGATGTGACTTTGCGAATGATCACATTGTGATATCAATGCTGAAATGAAATATTGTGCAACCTTGGTTATAAAGTATGATCTTATGGTGCATCCCTAATCCTACCTAAAACCTAAACCCAACTTCTACTTACTATTAATAAAAAGCCAATTAGTAGTGTATTAAGCTAGTAGTGTAAGTTAAGAGTTTGTTAACTCTGTGAATTGTGGTCTTAACTAATGTGTTGGCTGGTATTTAAATGTGTGTATGCAATTTGCACTATATGAATTATAAGGCTTTATAAGTTCTTTCATTTTCTTTTCAGCTTAGTCCCTTTATTAATCAGGGGTCGCCACAGCGGAATGAACCGCCAACTTATCCATTCATTCATTCATTTTCTTTTCGGCTTAGTCCCTTTATTAATCCTGGGTCGCCACAGCAGAATGAACCACCAACTTATCCAGCATATGTTTTATGCAGCAGATACCCTTCCAGCTGCAACCCAACACTGGGAAACACTCTTTTACACTCACACACTACGGCCAATTTAGTTTACCCAATTCACCTATAGGGCATGTCTTTGGACTGTGGGGGAAACCGGAGCACCCAGAGGAAACCCACACTAACATGGGGAGCACATGCAAACTCCACACAGAAATGCCAACCCAGCTCGAATCAGTGACCTTCTTGCTGTTAGGCCATCATGCTACCCCCTGCGCCACCGTGGCGCCCTGCTTTATATATTGTATTCAACAAATTTGTAATAATGTACTACTCACACTAGGCGATTTGAACCATGGCAGAGTTCATTTAAAGTGTAAATCATTTGACAAGTGTGATCTCACCTTATATAATAAGGTTCTCACCTTATTGATGAGCAGTAATTGTAGTTTTCCTGTAAAGCTGTTGAATTAAGTGCTAAATCTATTAAATGGTTAGTTAGCGAAAGGGATTTTCTTCCTCTAAAAGTTGATGCAAGTTTGCCTTGAAGCAATAAAGTGCAGTCATAATTATGACAGTCTACATCTAAGTCTTGTAGTATACTAAAAAGGTTTTTTTTTCTACAGGAATCCCTGTTGAGGAGGTGAAGGAGGTTTACATGGGCAATGTGTTGCAAGCAGGAGAAGGACAAGCACCAACCAGACAAGCTCTTCTGGGTGCAGGTGGGCGGGTCCTATATCACACAGAATATTAAAGGGGTGGTCCACAGTGTATTTTTAAGGCTTGGTTGTGTTTACAAGATCCAAAGCAATGTGTGCTCATACTTGACTTGTAGAAAATCACATTTTCATATATCTTACTTTAATAATTACAGCTACTCCGCTAACATGAAAACGACTGTCATATTTCCTAGTTTCTCCGAAAGCCCACCATCAAGAGGCTCTGATTGGTCAGCTAACATAATGTGCTGTGATTTGCGGATCGGCTCCACGTCAACACCCCTACAAGCGCACACTTTTGTGCTGTGTAAACGGTAGCTGTTAGTCGTATCGTTTGTGCCTGATTCAGACAGAAAATGAAGAGCGCACAGCTGAACCTCACGCCTGCTCTCTAAAATAAAATCTGACAAATGTCTTTCGCATATATTCGGAATAAGCATGTCTAAGTAACATAAAACATTCATCTTTTGCGAGTTTGTTATTTAAGATGTAGAGCACACTTAAAGCGTCCACATAGAGAGACACTGCAGCGCTGCTGAAGATTTATTTACTGAGGTTTGAGGTTTTGACTATAAATATAAATTTGTAGCAAAATTGTTAGCGGTGTCAAAAAAGCATTTCCTGTTGTTTACATCCTGGCTACAACATACCATTAATGCTAGAAACTGCCTGTAGTTGATCAATTTGAACAATTAAAAATACTTACAGGTTGTGGCTCACAATCCACAGCTTCGTCTGTTGGAGGAGTTTTTAGCCGAATACAGCACTGAACTGAGAGAGATTCTGGAAGTTCTCCTTTGTCAAATGCTAGCTATATATTTTTTCATAATTCTCTGGGACATAATTAAAATGAAATTGTAAGCACTTCTCTCTTTGTCTCGTGTCCTTTGGAAGCCCAAATATAGAATCCAAAGAAGCTCTGTGGAAATAGCAGCATTTGGACGGCATTTTAGCTTTCTCTGCTTTAACATTACAGCACCTTTGGCCATGCCCCTTCGCTGCACAGTGTGTGCATGTGGTGAATGCACGTAACTGGAAGCCCTTGTGATCTCACTAGCCTGGGTGAATTTTTTTGTAGTCCCCAAACTTCATTCACTGTAGACTTTGCTAACCTAACTCTCTAAAAGCCAAGGTCTCCCTTTGCATTGAACTTTGAGCATATTACATTTAGAGATGGTGTGTATTAGCCGGCAGCTAGCTCTCTGCAACTCTAATATGGTTGACCACTGAAGCTAAGCAGGGCTGCGCCCGGTCAGTACCTGGATGGGAGAACAAATGGGAAAGCTAGGTTGCTGCCGGAAGTGGTGTTAGTGAGGCCAGCAGGGGGCGCCCAACCTGCGGTCTGTGTGGGTCCTAATGCCCCAGTATAGTTACGGGGACGCTCTACTGTTCAGTGAGCACCGTCTTTCGGATGAGACGTTAAACCAAGGTCCCGACTCTCTGTGGTCGTTAAAAATCCTTTCGAAAATAGTAGGGGTTTAACCCCGGCATCCTGGCCAAATCTCCCCACTGGCCTCTGTCCATCATGGTGTCCTAACCATCCCCATATTCAATTGGCTTCATCACTGTCTCCTCTCCACCAATCAGCTGGTGTGTGGTGTGCGGTCTGGCGCAAAATGGCTGCCGCCGCGTCGTCCAGGTGGATGCAGCACACTGGTGGTGGATGAGGAGATCTCCCCCATTGTGTAAAGTGATTTGAGTGCCCAGAAAAGCGCTATATAAATGTAAGAAATTATTATTATTATTATTATTATTATTATTAGTATGTCCACACAGCTACATTACACATCAACTAAAGTTTAAAATATATTGTAGTTGACCACCCCTTTAAGCGAGACTTGTATTCTGGTTTCTTTAATTCAGTTGAATACTGGTTGACAAGTTTGGGTATTGGAAACTCTGCTGACTGGTTGTCCAGATACCTGGAGAAACTGACATTTCCTGACAGGATCTGGCATCTGGGGCTAGATCTCATTTATCTGGCTTGGGGAATGCGATCTAACAATTCTCTTATTATCTTTTGTGAAAAGTCTGTGTCATTTCTGCGTCCACTTTTGCAAGGTGTATACAGACTTCTGACTTCAATTGTATAAATTAATAATAAAAACATATTCACATCTTTATCGTTTTAAAGGGCACCTATGGTGAAAAATCTACTTTTCAAGCTATTTGGACAAACATATGTATGTATGTATGTATATGTATATGTATATGTATATATATATATATATATATATATATATATATATATATATATATATATATATATATATATATATATATATATATATATATATAGTGTATAGACTATCATATTGGGGTGACATAAACACACCCAGTCCCTTTTTTTTTTTCAATTTAACAACACAAAAATGGTGGACCAATTAGAGCGGGTTTCAGACTGACCGCAACTTTACGTAGGAGTGCGATTTTTTTTTTTTTTTTTTTTTTTTTTTTTTTCCCGCCCACCGAATTGATTGACATCTGCGCGCATTAACATGTTCCGGTAGTCACGTGTATATGTCAACAAGACCAGGCAGACATACGCAAAGCAACCGGGAATAAAAGGATCTGTTCTGTTCGCTAGGATCAGCAATCATCATCAAATGTGATTAAGAGTAAGTTTCACATGTTTAAAGTGTTTTAAAACAGAGTATGTGTTTAATTAATTACAGCGATTTACTTCAGCTTTACTTCATCAGCACAGCCGCGTGTCAGAACAGTTATAAAGGAAGACGCTTCAATCCCGGTTTGTGGAAGTTAAATCAGGTTTATTTTGTACATTAGCATAACAGATATCCACACTGCAGTAGAGGTTAGCCTGTATCCTGTAACATTTGAGTTCAAAAACAGTGCTAAGCTAAGCGCGCTATGTCTGCCTGCCTGCCTGTGTGCGTTAGTGTGTGTCAGCTGGGGTGTGCGTGTGCGTGCGTGCGTGCGTGTGTGCGTGTGTGTGTGTGTGTGTGCACTTTGTAGCGATATTGCGTGTGACTCATCAATGCAACTTCACAATACTGATTAGTAAAGATTAGTTCTTACTGTAGTATTTCTCACAAACGCTACGTGAGACCTTCTTCCTTTAAGTCTGTCTGTTGTCTGACGCAGCCGAGGGAGGAGATTAAAGCACTTGGGAAGGCACGTAGAAACAGTAGGCGGGAAAGACTTGCCTTAAAGGCGCAGTACGACAAAACCACCCCCTGCTGGGAATTAGTATAAAACAGCATCTTGAAATGATATTATAATGAAATGATATTATAATGAATTATAATGAAAAATCTGATGGGTGTTTTGAGCTGAAACTTTATATACACATTCTAGAGACGCAAAAGACTTATATTATATCTGAATAAAGGGGTAACCTAGGTCCCCTTTAATGTTTGTGCATTAAATTTAGGGAATTTACAAATGCAATTTCTCAATTTACAATAATGCATGTTTTCCTCATGCAGGTCTTCCTCTGTCCACGCCGGCAACCACCATTAATAAAGTGTGTGCCTCTGGGATGAAGTCCATCATGCTGGCCTCTCAGAGTCTCATGTGTGGCCATCAGGTATATAAATAATAAAGCAATATAATAATGGAAGCAATGCTGATAAAGTAGAGTAAGTAAATCTCTTGGTTGTCTTTCAGGATGTGATGGTTGCTGGTGGGATGGAGAGCATGTCTCAGGTTCCTTACATCATGGCCAGAGAAGCACCTCCTTATGGCGGAGTGAAGATGGAGGATCTGATTGTTAAGGACGGCTTGACGGACGTCTACAACAAATTCCACATGGTACCTACATTTTGTTGCTGTCAGGCAGAAACCTTTCATTAATGACTACATTTACATGGACATCAACAGTCTAGTTACTTGCCTTAATCTGAATAAGACTATAATATGATTAAGGTGTTTAAATGAGGTGCTTTTTGAATGTTCCTTTCATGATCCCGTTTCACATCTTATAGCACAAATTGTAGTTTCATTAAAGTCATTGCAACACCACGCTATTTATATTTCCTCCGGAGATTCATGTAACTTCGGGTATTTAATTTTTAATTTGTCGACTTTATTGCAGTCTGGCACTTTTACTTTCATTCAGGAACGTTTCATGCATGCCCCCGTGACAAACAAGATATTGGAATGCGAGTATGAACAGCTGAAATTGTGTTAATGGAAATTTTATTGCACGCCGTATGGGGAAACAAATCTCCGCATTTCACAATGTGTGTGTCTGTGGTCCTTCACTGATTCTGTAGGTGTAGAGAATAGTGTCAAACAGCAGTGTGTGTGTAGACTACCCTGTCATAAAATGCGGCGGAAGTCCTACATGACGGAAATAGTTTGATTGCTGTGTTTACATGTCTGTACAGCACTTAAACAATGCGACTAAAATCAATTAAATTAAAGATTCATTTAATCAAAAATTGCTTTTTACATGGTTGATTCTTAATCAGAGTAATGTCTTCATCACATTAATATCGGATTATTGGTGTCCATGTGAATGTACTCAATGTTATTTATCAATACTATTGGTTATAGCTCTATAGAGTTTTAATTGATTTTTACTTTGGTTTAAAGTTTTTTATTTTTTATTTAAAAAAATTATTTTAGTAAATGTTGAATAATTTCAATTAGAATAATTTTTTATATTTTATTTTATTTAACCTGGCTTTCCCAAACTACAACATGTTTCTTTTTTCCTTGTATTTTCATATTTTGTCTTTTTTTTTAAATAAGTTTTTTTTTATCCGTCACCATTTAGGCTTGTCTGTGGATTTAACCAATGAGAAGTTGCGGAGCATTTTTCCATTTTCTTTTTTTCGTTTAAATTTAGTTTTTATTTTGTTTTATTTTGATCTTTTAGTGTTTTTTAATTAATGTAAATACGTTTTTTGTGTGTATTTATATGAGTAAAGTATAAATGTATTTATGAAGAAATGTTTATTTTTTTCTCTGTTAATTTTTTTCAGTTAGCAATAATAACACTTAAAGGTTGAAGAAACCCTTAACTACTTTTTTGAGATTTTAACAGATTAGTGTGTCAATTAAGACATACAGAACATATAGAACCTGTTAGCTATAATCGTAGATAAAACTGGATAATTTTGTGCTTTTGTCAGCTAATTTAATCTTCCGGGTTTAAAATAATTATTGAAACAGGATCAAATTTGGTGACGTTGCACCGATCTACCTGTCCAAGGAGGACATGTTGGTTTATCATTACTATTCATAGACTTGAGTTTTCTTACCCTATGAGAAGACGCTGCTCCTTAATTATTCATGACAGTTTACGGTTTCTAATCCCAAGCTTTTAGACTGCAGAAGAGAATGAAATCAAATTTATTCTCAGCCCCACAGGCACTGAATTAGAAACACCTCACACAATCGGTAATTCGTTTTTTGTAATTCAAAGCAAAGATGGTATAATACATTCATAAATGGACATAAATGTTCATATGTTTTTTTTTTTTTTATTAAAATATTTAAAACTTTCAAGGATTTAAGATTATGATTACTGTTTAACATGTCATAAGTCTTGTGAGAAGGGTCTGTTATCCTCTCATCTTTTCCCCCCTGCTCTGCTGGCCACGCCCACTCCTCCCTCTGCTCGCAGAGCTCCACACCCATCATGTAGCATTTTTTAAAATTCTTTATTTATATTCATAAAAATTTTGAATAATTGCTTATTGTATGTAGTTTCAAATTATATTATTATCCCAGTTTTTTTGCTTTTATTACTATAAAATTATTATTATTAATAATAATAATAATCATTATGATTTTTTATTATTATTATTAATATTATTATTATTAATATTATTATTATTAGAGGGATTTCTAAAGGATCGTGTGACTGGAGTAATGAAGCTGAATATTCATCTTTAAAATCACTGGAATAAATTATAAAATTAAACCATAAACTACTTTTTAACAGTTATTTTAAATTGCAATAACATATCACAATTCTATAATTTGTTATAGTCTTGGTGAGCAGGAAAAGCTTATTTTAAAACATTTGAAAATCCCACAGAACCCAAACTGTTGTACAGTAATGAATATTAAAAGGTTTTGGACCCCCTTAGACTTATCTTTGGTGTCATCTGAAGGCAATTGTCTTTGGTGTGAAGATACAAGATGTGCAGCAAAATGTTTCAAAGCTCCGTTTACTGAAATCACGTGATCTTGCCAATTTGCTACATGCTTTGAAACTATTCATTCGACACAAAAAAAAAGAACCTTAAAGCTTTTAAAGCAGTTTCGAAGCAATGTTTATAAAGCTGCCGTCACTAGTTAATGCAAACAAATCGCCACCCTACAAACCTAGTACATACTTAAAGTAGCACAAAATAATATGAAGTTTTACTAATTAAACTTTTAAAAATGTAATGTTACTCAAATCTTATCAGGTGCTTTTCTTTTTTTGAGTAATCTGAATTTATCAGGTTTTACAGTGCAGATATCAGTTTTGGACACGGTTTCTTCCCAACGGCAACAAATGTGGTATGAACTATTAAGACAGACTGCTTTGTATTTGCATAGTAACTTAGCCTAATCACGTCTTCAGTGAATAAAGGAGTAAATGAAGTTTTGTGGAAACATTGGACAGCAAATGTAATGTGCGAATGCTGTAGAGAAACTGTAACTATGTAAAACGCCTCCATATGTTCTCATATTTAGGGCAACTGTGCTGAGAACACGGCTAAGAACAGCAGCATCTCCCGGGAGGAGCAGGACGCTTTTGCTATCAAATCCTACACCCTCAGCAAAGCAGCGTGGGAGTCCGGCATCCTGGCCAAAGAGGTGGTTCCTGTGAGCATCCCGCAGAGAGGTCGGTTTTACTGCGGGACCTATTAATTTTCACACCATATCTCCAAAACACCTATAAGAAAGGAGATACTATAACGTCTGTTTGTTTTTATTCTCACATTTTTGTGTATTGAATATTTTTAACTGTAAAGGATTTAATGTGGAGTGAGAGCAGATAAAATAAATGCTTTCCTTCTTTGTAAACTTTTGATTTTAGTGCTACCGAAATCCTATTTTCTATTATTACTTAATCTAATTATAAGCTGCTACTTATCTGTGTGCTTTTGTTTTTTCCTCAACAATGTAGTTTTGATCCAGTGTGACATGTTTTCCAGAAAATATAGTAATCGCAATCAAATATGCTCTCTCAAATCTCAGGAAAACCAGATGTTGTTGTGAAGGAGGATGAAGAATATAGAAAGGTCGACTTCAGCAAAGTCCCCAAACTCAAGGCTGTCTTCCTGAAAGAAAACGGTACAACATTCATGTCTTTTAAAGAGCCCCTATTATACATGAAATAGGGTCATATTTTGGTGGTAAGGGTCTCCAAAAACTGTCTAATATGCATGCAAGGTCAAAAAACACTTTCGATATCTTGTAATCTGCATTTTTTTAACCGAATTATCCCAGCGACTCCTATATGAATCGTTTAGTGATTCATTTGTTCCCAAACCCCTCCTTGGTGCAAAGCTACTCCGCGCTGATTGGACCGATGACAGCCTGCTGCGATTAGTCGACACTGAATGCCTTCAGTGTGAGACAGTGAAATACCCAGCCGCTAATCAACAATATAAAAGTAGTCACAGTGCATACACGCTTCATAGTGTAAGGCGTGGATTTTGGCTGTCAGTGTGTGAATGTAAATACAGACGATGGTCTTGAAAATACAGACGACTAAATGTTTTATTGAGCAAAAACTCCAAGAACTAGAAACTCCTGGAGATCTCCTAGCTTGTCACACTCTACCTGCTCTTTTCACACAAACACGCACACACACACACATTACCTTCCTCCTCGAAGGACATAACACACACACTTTAGCCTCCTCCTCGGAGGACACAACACACACACATTAACTTCCTCCTCGGAGGACACAACACACACACATTAGCCTCCTCCTCGGAGATCCGTAAACAAAGCTGCACGCGTCGCGTTTTCAACGTGGCTTTAGACTCGATATGAGAATATAAAGAGTTCATCTGAAACTGTACACGCGGTTATAAGTAACAAAACACAACTAAATACATCTGCAAGCTAGAGTAAACAAGGCAACAACTTTATTCGCACGTACTCACACTTGTGAAATGGAGGAAGAAACCCATCCATGTTCTGACATAGTCCATCAGTACTCTTTACTGATCCTTCCTTTAACAATCGGTTGATGAAGTCTTCTTTATAAGCAAGTAGTTTCCAGAAGCACTCAAACTGCTCAAGGCTGGGCTATAATGCTGAGGTTTCATCTTTGGGTAGAGACTCAATAATATCCATCAGCACAGCGTGACTTCATTCGACTGGCGTGTTCGCGTGCGTGCGTGCGTACGTGTGTGTGTGTGTGGCTTTTTTTCTGTGTTAGAGGGCGGGGCCACAGGTTTCAAATCTCCCGGGTTTGCGCGCGCAACTACTTGTGTTTTTTGCATACGTCATCGTGAAACACCTAATGACTCGTTATCAAGACGACTCATTTGAAGCACTATGAGTCGACTCTTTTATAGATGAATCAACAGTTTTAAACACTGTACACTTACAGATTTAAGCCTTAGCTGGATATTTCACTTTACTTAGAGCTGTGTTACACACTACATGGAAGGGCATTTTCAAAAACCCATAATATGGGCTCTATATATATATATATATATATATATATATATATATATATATATATATATATATATATATATATATATATATATATATATATATATATATATATATATATATAATTATGCTTGATTATAATTAGGTGCATTCAATTAAATGATCCAAAACGAAAAAAAACTCTAGTTTTATGACCATGATGTTTTTTAAATGGATAGTTCATCCTAAAATGAAAATTTACTCACTATTTACTTGCCCTCAAGTGTTTTCTGACTTTTAAGAGTTTCTGTTTTCTGTTAAATAATAAAGAAAATGTTTTGAAGAATGCTGAAAACCTGTAACCATAGTAGGAAAGACTAATACTATGGAAGTCAACAGCTGCGTCCCAAATGGCACACTATACACTATGCACTCATGCACTTTGTACTTATGCACTTACACACTCAACAGGATAGTATATGTATGTAGTGTCGTCCCAAATGGCACACTAATGTTTTTTTACTAAGTGGAAATTCAAACCGTTTCCCTGATGATGTTTGACGGTTGCCAAATCAGTGAAATAAACGACCGAATTATCAGATACTTGCCGTGGGTATTGCCGCATTCACCATCGGAAGGCGCTAAAATCACTCTCGTAGGAGAATTTTGCTTTCACCATCCAAAATAAATAAAGTTATTCAACATGTGCGTCTGATAGCTCCGCCCCTTCCGCTACGCAAGCAAACCTGCTGTCGTTGAGTGCGTGAAGTGTCCATCATAACACACTTAATTTTAGCGGCTGAATGAGTGCATCATCCGGGTAATTAAAGTGCACTTATTATTTTTAGAGTTTTCAGTGTGAACGAACTACTTACACTATTTATACTACAAAATGGCGTAGAATAGTGCATAAGTATGCGATTTGGGACGCAGCTAATGGTTGCATCTTTTCAGCATTCTTCAAAATATCTTTTCTGTTTAACAGAAGAATATAAACTTTTTTTGTGTGAATTACCCCTTTAAAAGCGCACATTGTCATTTATTTATTTTCTGTTTGGCTTAGTCTCTTTATTAATCCAGGGTCGCCACAGCTTAATGAACTGCCAACTTATACAGCATATGTTTTACGCAGCGGATACCCTTTTAGCTGCAACCCATCACTGGGAAACACCCATACACACACACATTAACACACATACACTAAGGACAATTTAGCTTACCCAATTCACCTGTACGGCATGTCTTTGGAGTGTGGGGGAAACCAGAGCACCCGGAGGAATCCCACGCGAACACAGGAAGAACATGTAAACTCCACACAGAAGCGCCAACTGACCCAGCTGGGGCTCAATCCAGTGACCTTCTTGCTGTGAGGCGATTGTGCTATCCACTGCGCCACCGTGCTCCCCAGCGCACATTGTAATAATCATAATAAAAATGTTAAAGTTCATTTTAATAAG
>NC_141030.1:42510000-42517500 GCF_052040795.2 Danio rerio
CCAAAAGGTGATAATAAAAGTTAAACAAGGCAGTTTGTTCACGTTTGCTGAAAAAATAAATAAATTTTGTTTAGCTTCTCCTTTGTTTCTTCGCGCGTCACTCTCGTGTTTGTCAGTTTCTGACAGGATCGGATTTCAAAAGCACGTCAATAACCAAGCGCACATTATTATCATCAGCTCAAGAAGTTCGTTATTTCAAATACAGACGAGCGTAAGCAAGCAAGAAAGCGAAACTGTTGCGGGGCACAGGGTAAAATCTCCTTTTTGGCTTTGTTTGACCCCGGGTCGACCATGGCTCTTATATGTGTATATAATTACGCTGTAATCTCTCGGCTGTATTTTTAAAACATGGCTTTAATTTCATTCTGGCTTGTTGCGTGAGCGAATGATGTATCTTTGTAAATCAATAGCGTTCAGCTGCGTGTCTAGCTTCGCCTTTTAGTACTCTTTCTTGTGTTGGTGCTCTTTCGAAAGGGTGCCGAAAAAGTGGTACGGTTTGATTCTGTATGCCTTTTGACAGTGGAAATGGCCATAAAAGCATACCGTACAGTACCACTCAGGCCATTAATGTCTTCCCTTACCACAACCCAGTGGTGTAAAGTAAGAAGTTACAAATACTCAAATTACTGTAATTAAGAATTTTTTCGCAGAAATTTTAATTGATTAATTAGTTTTAAAAATATGTACTTTTATTTTCCCCTGAGTACATTTTTATATCGCTACTTTTACTCCACTACTTTCCTTCAATCTGTAGTCAATATTTTTTCATGTTTATGGAGATAAGAAAAATCAGTCCTGTCCAATCAAATCGCACATAGAAGGTAAATCTCTTAATTAACTAAATAATGAACTACTTCAAGATATATGCGATTTTATAAATGCTGCAAAGTGTTTGGTAGCAATAAGTGTATGAGAAGATGTGCAAAATCCTCACACGTAATGCTGAAGTGACTGTTTAGATGCATGTCACTGATGAGAAGATGACGGATGTTTGCTGTATGATGACCAAAATGGCCTTAAACACCCAATAGGCACAAGATGTCTACGTGACGTCAGATTAACGTTGTACCCAACTTCGTGGCGATGTTGCATTCTGTTTGGAAATGAAAATCGAGTTGATGTCAGGCTGACCTCAACAACCAACCTAAAATCAACCAAATATCAATGCATGATTTATACAATCATGGAAAACCCTGAAAAGTCATAGAGAATTTTGACATGGCATTTTCCAGGCTTGGTAAAGTTTTGGAAAAACAGAAAAACCCACAAAGTGTTGGAGAAGTCATGGAAAACAGATACTGTATCTGTAAACTTGAATATTGGCAAAGAGCTTAGAATGACCGAGGCGACACTCAATAGTACGTTCCATTGCAACAGCAGCGCCCAGCAACATGTCAAATACTAGAGAGTATTTGATTGGTCATGATTTGATGAGAAAATGAAGTATGAGATGACCTAAAAAAAAAAAAAAAGTTGATCCATTCAGGCGGAAGTGACAAACTGCAAACTTTAGATGTTTATGTTAGGTTTATTTCTTCACAATGCGTATTTTGTAACTTGTTTTGTATCAAAATAGCTTATAGATATTCTATAAAACGGACTTACTGATACTAACATCTAAAACTTTGATTCTAATATCACAACCTTTTATAGGACAGCGCGGTTCTTCCGAATGAACACCAGATGGCGCTCGTGCTTTGAAACTCGGCGATTCCAGCTTTTGTGGTTTGCTCAGCTGAACTTATTTTATTTTACTAATTATTTTCAGCTAATATTTCAGTAATTCACGGCTTTTTGATGACACTTAATGGTCACATGATATACAGGTGAGTGGATAGAGTTTTTCTTAAGTGTTTAGTTTTGGTTTGTTTTACTATGATTTAGATGCTGCATGACTTGATTATATTGTGAATTGTTTTCAATGTAACTTATTGAAATTTGAGAAGCTATATGATAATTAAATTTTGTAGCATAACTTTAAAGTTATTATCTTTATGCATAAATATTAGTACACATTAAAAAAGCACTGGTTGCCTTGATTTAAAAAAAAAAGCTGAATCAAGTTAATTGTATTAGTCCATTTAACTTATATTATGTTAAACTGGCTTAAAACAGTTTGTGTAACTTATAAAATGAAGTAAGAACATGATAAACTTTGTTTAATAAGTTACAATTTCAACACATTTCTAAACATAATAGTTTTCATAACTCATTTATAATAACTGATTTATTTTATCTTTGACAGTAAATAATATTTTACTAGATATATTTAAGACGCTTTTATACAGCTTAAAGTGACATTTAAAGGCTATATTAGGTTAATTAGTTTAACTAGCCAGGTTAGAGTAATTAGGCAAGTCATTAATGGTGATTTAGACTATCAGGAAAAGATATAGATTAAAGGGGCTAATAATTTTGTCCTTAAAATGGCATTTAAAAAATTAAAAACTGCTTTTAGCCTAGCCGAAATAAAACGAATAAGATTTTTTTTCCAGAAGAAAAAACATTATCAGACATACTGTGAAAATGTTCTTGCCCTGTTCAACATCATTTGCGAAAAATTTAGAAAAGAAGATAAAAATCAAAGTGGGGGGGGCTAATATTTCTGACTTCAACTGTATTTTTTCTACATTGTATAAAGTCTAAATTGTTTTAAAGTTATTATTTTTTCATATTTGTTCCATTTTTAGGAGCTCATTTAATCAAAGTATAAAAAATAATACAGCTTATAATACGCTAATAATTAAAGTTTAAAATAGTTATAAATAATTTATATTACTATATGTATAATGGATTAACTATTTAAAAAGATGTTTAATAAATGCTTGACCCTTTAAGGTGCACTCCTTAAATATTTTTTGGCCCACGTCTTATATTAAATAATACACACATCTTATGGATTAAAGGTTAGGATGCCTGTTAAAGATTTGGTTAACATACAAACAACAAATGTTAAATACATTTCTATAATGACTGAATTACAACATGTATAGTAGAAAGAAAATATTTAGCTCAAATATTTAGTCGGTGCTCTTTGGGTAAGGGATTCATTAAAACACCAACAAAAATCAGTCCAAGGCACTCGAACAATGTTAAAATTTTAAATCCCTTTTCACATAATCCCTAAAAAACTACGCATTTTGGCAAGGAACTGCCTTCAGTGAAATGTTCCACATTTTTCGAGTGCCTTGGACTGATTTTTGTTGTTGTTTTGAGTCAAATAAATCATCCAATACAAAAAATTCAAAATAGATGAAACATTCAAATATCTAGAAATGCACACCTCAGAAATAGCTGAGTGTAAACTAGTGTGTTTTCCTCCTGCAATAAATAGCTCACTGCGTATTGCTGATGCAGCCAGTTAATGTGTATCCCGACATCACATCATGTCCCGTTAGGAAACACTGATAGTTAACATTTAGATTTTCCATTGAATATAGTTCAGGTCCAAACTGCACTGAAGTCTATTAACTTCTCTGCATGCACAAGAAAACACAGACGTTTCTCAACATGTCTCATGATAGTCACACAGATTTGACATGAGGTTGAATAAATGATAACAGAATTTTTATTTTCAGGTTTTATCACATTTAAGCAACAGTAAAATTAGCCGTCGGTATTTAATAATGGGTCATTTTTTATATTATAAGTGTCATTTTAATATGAGCATACTTTTTTTTTTTATAAAAATATAGCAGGAAAAATTACAGTACTCGCATGTCCTGTATCTTTAAATGAATCTATGAGTGTTATTACTACACATGACCATATGTTTTATTTTGACTAATGAACTCATTGTGTTGCTTGCTTAATTACATAGGGTGTGTTCAGTTATCATATTCATGATAATTATGCTTATTTAACATATTTTGGCCTAATATAGTATTGTGTTGTTATTGAAGATACAGTGGGGGAAATAAGTATTGAACACATCAATATTCTTGAGGACAGAAAACAGATGTTTAACAGAAAGTTGAAATCTTTTTTTTTTTTTTGCCATTGTGTTCAGTTTCTTGTTTTCTCTGACAACATTTAAAGGAGCAGCTAATATTTTTTCTAAATTATTATTTGTTTTGGGCAATTTCAGACTTCTATAAGCTACATAGAGCTAAAAAGAAGATGTTTAGCAGAATGTTTAGTTCTCATTTGCCCTAAATGAGAGATTGTGTTCAGTCTATTGTTTTTTTGTATGGCAGTATTTAACGGAGAAGCTAATATATTTCTAATTTATTCCTTTTTAGGGGTAATTCAGACCTCTATAACCTTCATAGAGCACAAAAAGAAGATGTTCACCAGAATGTTCAGTTCTCATTTGCCGTAAATAAGGGCTTGTGTTCAGTTTCTTGTTTTCTCTGACAACATTTAAAGGAGCAGCTAATATTTTTCTAATTTATTAATTGTTTTGGGCAATTTCAGACTTCTATAAGCTCCGTAGAGCACAAAAAGAAGATGTTTAGCAGAATGTTGAATTCTCATTTGCCATTAATGAGAGATTGTGTTCAGTTTATTGTTTTATATGACAGTATTTAACAGAGAAGCTAATATATTTCTAATTTATTCTTTTTTGGGGGGTAATTCAGGCCTCTACAGCCTTCATAGATCACAAAAAGTAGATGTTTAGCAGAATGTTGAATTCTCATTTGCCATAAATGAGGGATTGTTTCTGTTTAATGTTTTATATTACATTATTTAAAGGAACAGCTAATATTTTTCTAATTTATACATTTTGGGGGGTAATTTCAGCCCTCTACAACCTTCATAGAGAACAAAAAGAAGATGTTCACCAGAATGTTCAGTTCTCATTTGCCATAAATAAGGGCTTGTGTTCAGTTTCTTGTTTTCTCTGATAACATTTAAAGGAGCAGCTAATATTTTTCTAATTTATTCATTGTTTTGGGCAATTTCAGACTTCTATAAGCTACATAGAGCACAAAAAGAAGATGTTTAGCAGAATGTTAAGTTCTCATTTGCCATTAATGAGAGATTGTGTTCAGTTTATTATTTTATATTACATTATTTAAAGGAACAGCTCATATTTTTCTTATTTATACATTTTTGAGGGGTAATTTTAGCCCTCTACAACCTTCATAGAGAACAAAAAGAAGATGTTCAGCAGACTGTTGAGTTCTTATTTGCCATTAATGAGAGATTGTGTTCAGTTTATTATTTTCTATGACAGTATTTAAAGGAGCAGCTGATATATTTCTAATTTATTCTTTTTTGGGGGGTAATTCAGACCTCTTTAACCTTTATAGAGCACAAAAAAAAGATGTTTAGCAGAATGTTGAGTTCTCATTTGCCATTAATGAGAGACTGTGTTCAGTTTATTATATTCAATGACTGTATTTAAAGGGTAAACAAAATCGGCCGTAGTGTATGAGTGTATGAGTGTGTGTGTGAATGCGAGAGTGTAAGGGTGTTTCCCAGGGCTGGGTTGTGGTTGGTAGGGCATCCTCTGCCTAAAACATATGCTGGAATAGTTGGTGGTTCATTCCTCTGTGGCGACCCCTAATACATAAGGGACTAAGCCAAAGGAAAATGAATGAATGATTAAATCCCAGCTTTTCTCTAATTATTTCCAGGATTTCAGGCAATAAGGGGCAGAGATCCGGAATGAGCAGGTTTATTTCCGGGTCTCTATAAATAACCCACCCGCAGTTTTGTATAGAAAGAAACACATTACCACCCAAACATTACAACATTAACCCATATGCTTTTGCTAAGTACACAGAAAGTTTCTTCCTCGTCTTTTGTAATTGAGAATAATTGTGTTTCAATCTAAGCGATAGACG
This sequence comes from Danio rerio, assembly GCF_052040795.2. Classification (NCBI taxonomy): domain Eukaryota; kingdom Metazoa; phylum Chordata; class Actinopteri; order Cypriniformes; family Danionidae; genus Danio; species Danio rerio. The sequence goes on from NC_141030.1 coordinate 42,515,793, forward strand.
TGCGGGTCAAATATTAACAGTCTGTTTTGAGAGCACTTAAAACACTTGAAGTTACTCAATAACAGCAGAGTTCAGGAAAACACACACCTACCTTTCTGACAAAGCTGATCTTTACTGCTTAGTCTGGAACAGGAAATCTGCTAACATAATTATTAATCTTTTATTTTTAAGAATACTTTAAAAAGAAAACATGATCACCTGAAAGCCACAACAAAACACACTTAAATATGTAGCAGTGAACACGACCAATAACATGTTTGAAAATAATAATATTTGGCAACACATTTATTGTAGTTTTATAGCTTTAATTGTGTTGATTCTGGGAAATGTGTGAAATGATTTCCTGTACTCTTGACTGGTCATATTGTTTATGATGTTTACATGTAGCTATACCCTTGTACATGTTCATTTCCTGTTTATATATTACTTTTAAATGTGTACATGGCATTGCAACTGGTTCAAATGACTTGTGAGCTCCTGCTGAGTGACGTAAGATTGTTTGTTTTCTCTGATAGACAAAGTTAAAAGCTCTCCAAAGGTCATGACTGTTGACACAAATGGGGGATTGTGTTCGTTTCTGTGATTTTTAAAGGGGTGTTTAAAGGGACAGCGCACCTAATATTTAAACACCTGTGATTTTTCTGCGTCTACTTCCATAGAGAACCAAAAGAAGATGTTTAGCAGAATGTTGAATTCTTATCTGCCATTAATGAAGGATTGTGTTCAGTTTATTATTTTCTAGGGCATTATTTAAAGGAACAGCTCATATTTTTCTAATTTATTCTTTTTTTGGGGGGGTAATTTTTAGACATCTGTAACCTTCATAGAGCAAAAAAGTAGACGTTTAGCAGAATGTTAAATTCTCATTTGCTATTAATAAGCATTTATTATTTTCTATGACATTATTTTAAGGAACAGCTAATATTTTTCTAAATTATTCATTATTTTATGTAGTTTCAGACCTCTGTAACCTTCACAGAGCACAAAAGAAGATGTTTAGCAGAATGTTGAATTCTCATTTGTCATAAATGAGGGAGTTTATTATTTTCTATGACATTATTTTAAGGAACAGCTAATATTTTTCTAATTTATTCATTATTTTGCGTAACTCCAGACCTCTATAAGCTTCATAGAGCACAAAAAGAAGATGTTTAGCAGAATGCTGAATTCTCATATGCCACTAATGAAGGATTGTGTTCAGTTTATTGTTTTATATTACATTATTTAAAGGAACAGCTCATATTTTAAAAAAATATCTTTATTCTTTTTGGTAATTTTAGAGCTCTTTAACCTTTATGAAGTACAAAATTAAGATGTTTAGCAGAATGTTGAATTCTCATAAACAAATGTGTTCAGTTTAATGTTTTTATTACATTATTATAAGGAATAGCTAATATTTTTCTAATGTATTTATTATTCTGTGTAAATTCAGACCTCTATAAACTTCATAGAGCACAAAAAGTAGATGTTTAGTAAAATGTTCAATTCTCATATGCCACTAATGGAGGATTTTGTTCAGTTTATTTTTTTATTACAGTATTTAAAGTAGTAGCTAATATTTTTCTAAAATATTATTTTTCAATGTAATTTCAGCCCTCTATAACCTTCATAGAGCACAAAAAGAAGATGTTTAGCAAAGTGTTGAATTTTTATATGCCACTAATGGAGGATTATGTTCAGTTTACTGATTTCTATAACAAACCTGTAT
>NC_141030.1:42522500-42537500 GCF_052040795.2 Danio rerio
GCATTTATATCAGCTGGAACCAGTCTGGCCATTCTCCTCTGACCTCTGGCATAAAACAAGGCATTTGTGCCCACAGAACTGCCGCTCACTGGATATTTTCACTTTTTCTCTATAAACCCTAGAGATGGTTGTGCGTGAAAATCCCAGTAGATTAGCAGTTTCTGAAATAGTCAGACCAGCCCGTCTGGCACCAACAACCATGCCACCTTCAAAGTCACTTAAATCCTCTTTCTTCCCCATTCTGATGCTCAGATGTTTGAACTGCAGCAGATCGTCTCGACCATGTCTATATGCCTAAATGCATTGAGTTGCTGCCATGTGATTGGCTGATCAGAAATTTGTGTTAACGAGCAGTTGGACAGGTGTACCTAATAAAATGGCCGGTGAGTGTATAAGTTAACCTGCAGTTATATAGTATATAGGTGAAGTCCATGTTTGCATTAGCAACATAATAAATGTAGTCTGACTTTTGGATGATCGTTTACTGTGGTATTATTGATGTACATTTAAATAAAAGAGAGATATTTCATGAGGAAGTATTATCTTAAAAGTTAGTTCTGGAAATTTAACTTTTGTTCCTGAATTCATGCTTAGCAATAAAATAAAAAAGAAAATAGGCTGTTTAACGTCTTTAGTTCTAAAAGAGGAACTTTGTAAATGAACAATATTGATTACTAAATATTTTAAATGATCACAAAAATAATATTAAGTAATAATAAAAATAATAATAACATCGTAACAGTAAAATAATTTTCAAAATATTAATATTTCATAGTGGGAAATGATATACAGTTGAAGTCAGAATTATTAGCCCCCCTTTAAATTTTCTTTTCTTTTAAAATATTTCCCAAATGATGTTTAACAAAGCAAGGAAATTTTCACAGTATGTCTGATAATATTTTTTCTTCTAAAGAAAGTCTTATATGTTTTATTTTGGCTCGAATAAATGCAGTTCTAAATTTTTTAAAACCCATTTTAAAGTCAAAATTATTAGCCCCTTTAAGCTAATTTTGTTTTCAATATTCTACAGAACAAACAATCGTTATACAATAACTTGCCTAATTACCCTAATCTGCCTAGTTAACCTAATTAACCTAGTTAAGCCTTTAAATGTGACTAAGCTGTATAGAAGTGTCTTGAAAAATATCTAGTCAAATATTATTTACTGTCATCATGGCAAAAATAAAATAAATCAGTTATTAGAGATGAGTTATTGAAACTATTATGTTTAGAAATGTGTTGAAAAAATCTGCTCTACGTTAAACAGAAATTGATGAAAAAAATAAACAAGTGGGCTAATAATTCAGGGAGGCTATTAATACTGACTTCAACTATATGTACGCTGTCAAAATTACTTGACTCAACTTAAAAGTTTAAGGCAACCAGCTTCAAGACATTTTTGAGTTTAATCAAGTTAAATTGAGTCAAGTGCAGTATTGGGTTGAAAGTTGAGTCAACTCAAAAAAGCTCTGCAGCAAGTCAACTTTTTTTATTTTATTTTTACAGTGAATTTGTACTATAATTCTTTATGCAAAAAGTATTTTGTTCCTGAATTGTTGTGATTTGTGGTATTTTATACTCCGCAATTATCTTTCGCTAATATCCTTTTAAGTAGATAGTATTTAGCTCCTGCCATACACTGTAAAAATGCTGGATTCCACACAATTTCTTCATGTTGTCCCAACTTAAATTGATTTAGTTAACTTAAATTTTTTTTTACAAATTTAAGTGTACTGAACATAAATCAATTAAGTTGTCCAAAAAAACATGATTGAAAAACAAGAATTGTGTTGTTTTTCTCAACTCATTTTTAAATAAGTAGATTAAACAAGCAGCAAAAGTCATTTTTGAGTGTGTTATAAGAAATATACATTTATTTTTATATATATTTTATTATTTATTACTTTAATAATAATTATTATTATTATAAATTTTATAAATATTATTATTATTATTATTATTATATAGCATTACATAGTACATTTACATAATTATCATCATTATCGTTATGCAATGTATATTCATTTATTCTTTTCGACTTAGTCCCTTTATAAATTCAGGGTCGCAACAGCGGAATGAACCGCCAACTTATCCAGCACATTTTTACGCAGTGGATGCCCTTCCAGCCGCAACCCATCTCTGGGAAACATCCACACACACTCATTCACACACATACACTACGGACAATTTAGCCTACCCAATTCACCTGTACCACAAGTCTTTGGACTGTGGGGGAAACCAGAGCACCCGGAGGAAACCCACATGAACGCAGGAAGAACATGCAAACTCCACACAGAAATGCCAACTGAGCAAGCTCGAACCATTAACCTTATTGCTGTGGGGCAACAGCACTACCTACTGCGCTGCCTGCATTGTATATTTATAATTTATAATAATGTTATGTTCATAATAAGAAATATATTGTATCTTATTATTATGCATTGCTGTTATTGTTGTAATTTTTTTTATTCTGCAGTTAAATTTGTTAATAATATATTTATATTGTATATAGTTACTGCCATCATCATCATAGTAGTAATAATACCAACAATATATTGTATTGTTACTGTTCTTATTACATTATATTCAACACTAAACATAAATACACTATCTAATATTCATTGCCAAGTGGACATTTGGACTGTTGATAATTACTAATATATTAATCAGACGATATCATTAATTATATTTACAGTTAGAGCGAGTCTTATGATTGGAAATTGGAAAGCTTATTTACTATGCAGTCATTTCCTGGAACAGTTTGTACATACTTATCATTAGTCATACTGTAAAACAATGTAGCCTAAAAAGGTCTTTGGTCAAAATTCTCTATAAAAATGTCACAATTCAGTCGCTTTCTGAAGTATGTTTTATTTTTCCAGATCAAATTCATGCTATATCATGGAAGCAAAATTATGTTTTAAATGTCTTTTGAAAAAAACTGATTGATTTTATTTATTTTCAGACCTACGACAATGTCTCTCACGTGAACTACGGTTTCCATGATGAGGAGCAGCGGCCGCCTCCATATGCACCGTCTTCTGGAGTAAACCCGGCTTTATCTCAGTACCCCGCCCCTCCAAACACACAGCATCTGCCCCAAAATCCCCATGTGCTTTACCCTTCACAGAAATACTCACCTGCGCACAGCCTGCCTCACTACACACCTCAACCAGCACTTATTAACACTCACCATACAGTCACACCTACAATCTACCTGGACACCAATCCAGTCCACAAAGGTATTTCATGCTGCTTTATTGATTTATTTGGTTGTGGGCTGAATTAGATACTGTATAGACTAATTCATTTGAATCAGGGAGCAATTGACTGTGCTTTAGCTCTGAATGGATCATTTGAATAAGTGAGTCATTAACATTGGACTTGTTCTGAACAGATTGTTTGAATCAGTGAGTCATTTACTGTAGATTTATTCTGAATGGATCATTTGAACAAGTGAGTCATTAACTTTGGACTTGTTCTGAACAGATTGTTTGAATCAGTGAGTTGTTAACTGTAGACTTGCTCTGAATAGATCGTTTGAATCAATGAGTCATTTACATTAGACTTGTTCTGAATAGATAATTTGAATCAGTGAGACATTTACATTGGACTTGTTCTGAACAGATCATTTGAATCAGTGAGTGCTTTCCTTTAGATTCACTCTAATTGGATCATTTGAATAAGTGAGTCAGTAACTATGTACTTGTTCTGAATGGATTATTTGAATCAATGAGTCATTAACATTGGGTTTGTTTAGAACAGGTCATTTGAATCAGTGAGTGCTTTCCTTTAGATTCACTGTAATTGGATCATTTGAATAAGTGACTCAGTAACTATATACTTGTTCTGAATGGATAATTTGAATCAGTGAGTCATTAACATTGGGTTTGTTTAGAACAGGTCATTTGAATCAGTGAGTCATTTACTGTAAATTTACTTTGAAATAATCATTTGAATCAGTGAGTCGTTTACTGTAGATTTACTTTGAAATAATCATTTGAATCAGTGAGTCGTTTACTGTAGACTTATTTTGAAATAATCATTTGAATCAGTGAGCTATTTTCTGTAGATTCCCTTCGAATTGATAATTTAAATCAGTGAGTCGTTAACTGTAGACTTGCTTTAAATGAATCATTTGAATCAGTGATTGACTGACTGTATAGTTACCCTAAATGGTTCACTTGAATCAATGCATCATTAACATTGGCTTTGTTCTGAACATGTCATTTGAATCTGTGATTCATTTCCACAAGACTCACTCTGATTGGATCATTTAAATAAATGAATTAGTAACTTTGGACTTGTTCTGAACAGATTGTTTGAATCAGTGAGTCATTAACATTAAATTTGTTTAGAACAGGTCATTTGAATCAGTGAGTCGTTTACTGTTGGTTCACTCTGATTAGATCATTTGAATAAGCAAGTCATTAACGTTGGACATTTTCTAACCTGATTGTTTGAATCACTTGAGTCATTGACTGTAGATGGGCTCTGAATTGATCATTTGAATCAGCGAGTCACTGACTGTAGACTTCCCTGAATGGATAATTTGAATCAGTGAGTCATTAACATTGGATTTGTTAAGAACAGATCAGTGAATCGTTTACTGTAGATTCACCCTTAATTAATAATTAGTATTTGTGAGTCGTTTACTTTAGACTTGTTCTGAATGGATCATTTGAATGAATGAGTCATTGACTTTGAACTTATTCTGAACAGATTGTTTAAATCGTTGACTGTAGACCTTTTCTTAGTGGGATCATTAGAATCAGTGAGTGATTGACACTAGACTTGCTCTGAATGGATCTTTTAAATGAGTGAGTCATTAATTTTAGGCCTTTTCTGAACAGATACTTCAAATCAGCGAGTAGCTTACTGTAGATTCACTCTGAATGGATCATTTAAATCATTGAGTCATTGACTGTAGACTTACTCTGAAAGGATCATTTGAATCAGTGAGTCGCTGACTGTAGACTTGCTCTAAATGAATCTTTTGAATCAGTGAATCGTCTACTTTGAGCTTTTTCTGAACAGTTACTTTGAATCAGTGAGTAGTTTACTGTACATTCACTCAGAATGGATCATTTGAATCATCAAGTCATTGACTGTAGACTTGCTCTGAATGGTACTTTCTGAATCGAGCAATAATTTGTTAACTGGAGATTCACTCTAGATGAATCATTTGAATTAGTGAGTCACTGACTTGGGGGTCAGTCCAAACGGATCATTTGTATCAGTGAGTCATTGACTGTAGACTCACTTCAAGAGGATCATTTGAATTTGTGAGTCACTGACTTGGAGGTCAGTCCAAACCGATCTTTTGAATCAGTGAGTCATTGACTGTAGGCTTACTCCAATTGGAATCATTTGAATCAATAACTGGAGACTGTCTCCAAATAGATCATTTGAATCATTGAGTCGTTGACTGAAGACTTGCTTTTAATGGATCATTTGAGTCAGCAAATCATTAACTGTAGACTTGCTCTGACCTCTGGCTTGCTCCAAATGGTTTGTGTATATACTGTATACAGCTGCCTGTATATTTCCACAACAAACACCCATATGACGTTCTCACTTCCGAGTGGGATGTTTAGATGTACATATTCTATATTTTGCCTTATATCCTTTTAAGATATTGACATTTTCAGATTTTTGATTGCATGATCTTTGATTCTCCAACAGTTTCCAGGAGAAAAAAATGGCCATATATTGTGGGCACAGTCGTCACACTGCTGGTCATTGCTGGAGTCGTAGTTGCGGTGCTTTGGTTTTATGGTAAGAAACTCATTCACTGATTGTCCTAAACACACATGCATCCAGCTTTATCTTTGTTCTCTATCTAAACTGAATGGGAAAAAGGTAGAAACAACAAATCGCATGAAGGGAATCCGTTGGTAAATGAATGAAATAATTACCGTTTTGAAGACAGACATGATGGCACGGTGGCTCAGTGGTTAGCACTGCCACCTCACAGCAAGAAGGTTGCTAGTTTAAGTCTCTGCTGGGTCAGTTGACATTTCGGTGTGGAGTTTGCATGTTCTCCCCATGCTCGCGTGGGTTTGCTCCTGTTTCCCCCACAGTCCAAAGAACTGCACTATAGGTGAATTGAATAAACTAAATGGGCACATAGTGTATAAGTGCATGTGTAAATGTGAGAGTGTATGGGTTTTTCCCAGTACTGGGTTGCTGCTGGAAAGGCTTCCGCTGTGTAAAATATATGCTGGAATAGTTTGTGGTTCATTCCAATGTGGTGACCACTGATAAATAAAGGAACTAAGACGAAGGAAAATGAATGAATGAATGAAAACATACATGATCAGGTTGTAAATACAAGATCAGCTACTCAAGACACTCATATCTACTGAAAGGGGTATATATATATAAATTATACACATTTATAAATTATACACATTTATAAATCATAAATGCGTTTGTATAGGTTGAGCCAGGAATATAGCCAATTCTGCTAATGTCACAAAAAAATAAATGAATGAATAAATAAATTGAGTGAATAAATGAATGAATGAATGAATGAATGAATGGATTAATGAATGAATGAATGAATGAATGAATGAATGAATGAATGAATGAATAAATGAACAAGCATGTTCTCTATGTGTATTATAAATTTGTGTGTGTATAGGTTTAGACATGAATATAGCCAATGCTCATAACATAGCATTAAAATAAAGTAATAAGTGAATGAATGAAAAAAATAAATAAATAAATAAATAAACATGCTCTCTATGTGTATTATAAGTGTGCTTGTATAGGTTTTGCCATGAATAAAACCAATGCTGCTGATATGGTATTAAGAATGAATGAATGAGTGAATAAATGAGTGAATGAATGAATGAATGAATGAATGAATGAATGAATGAATGAATGAATGAATGAATGAATGAATGAATGAACAAATAAACATTCTCTGTGTGTATTATAGGTATGTTTGTATAGTTTTTGTCATGAATATAGCTAATCCTGCTAATATGGCATTAAAACAAATTATTAATACTGTAAATAAATGAATGAATAAGTGAATGAATGAACAAATAAACAAACATGTTCTTTGTGTATTATGGGTGTGTTTGTAAAGATTTTGACATAAATATAGCCAATGCTGCTATGTCATTAAAATAATTGAATGAATGAACAAATAAACACACATTTTCTCTGTGTATTATAGGTGTGTTTGTATAGGTTTTGTCATGAATATAGCCAATGCTGCTAATATGGCATTAAAACAAATTATTAATGAATGAATGAATGAATAATTGAATGAGTGAATGAATGAACAAATAAACAAACATGTTCTCTGTGTATTATAGGTGTGTTTGTGTAGGTTTCGCCATGAATATAGCCAATGCTGCTAAGGCAATAAAAATTAATGAATGAATAAATGGAGTGAATGAATGAATGAATGAATGAACTAACTAACTAACATGTTCTCTATGTGTATTATAAATGTGTTTGTATAGGTTTAGCTATGAATAGCCAGCGCTGATGCTATGGCATTAAAATGAGTAAATAAGTAAATGAATACAAAAATTAATAAATACAAAATAAATAAACAAACATGCTCTCTATGTGTATTATAAGTGTGTTTGTATTGGTTTTGCCACGAATAAAGACAATGCTGCTGATATGGCATTAATAATGAATTACAGCTTAATATAATGAAAGGATGGTTGGATGGCTGAATGAATGAATGAATGAATGAATGAATGAATGAATGAACGAACGAACGAACGAACGAACGAACGAATGAACAAATGAACAAACATGTTCTCTGTGTATTATAGGTTTTTATAGGTTTGTAGGTTTATATAGATTTTGCCATGAATATAGTCAATGCTGCTGTGAATTAAATGAATTAATGGCTTAATAAATGAATGAACAAACAAACTAACATGTTTTCTATGTGTATTATAAATGTGTTTGTATAAGTTTAGCCATTAATATATAGCCAGTGCTGATGCTATGGCATCAAAATGAATAAGTGAATAAATATATGAAAAAATAAATAAATAAATAAGCAAACATGTTTTTATGTGTATTATGTGTGCTTGTATAGGTTTTGCCATGAATATAGCCAATGCTGCTGATAAGGCATAAAAAATTAATGACTGAATAAATAGAGTGACTGACTGAAAGAATGAATGAATGAATAAATGAATGAATGAATAGATAAATAAAATAACTGACATGTTCTCTGTGTATTATAGGTGTGTTTGTATAGGTTTTGCCATGAATATAGCTAATGCTGCTTATGTGTCATTAAAATGAATGAATGAATAAATGAAGTAAATGAATAAACAAATAAACAAACAAACAAACATGTTCTCTGTGTAATATAGGTGTGTTTGTATAGGTTTTGCCATGAATATAGCTAATGCTGCTTATGTGGCATTAAAATGAATGAATGAATAAATGAAGTAAATGAATAAACAAATAAACAAACAAACAAACATGTTCTCTGTGTATTATAGGTGTGTTTGTATAGGTTTTGCCATGAATATAGCTAATGCTGCTTATGTGGCATTAAAATGAATGAATGAATAAATGAAGTAAATGAGTAAATGAATAAACAAATAAACAAACAAACAAACAAACATGTTCTCTATGTGTATTATAGGTGTGTTTGTATAGGTTTTGCTATGAATATAACCAATGCTGCTGATATGGCATTAAAAATGAATGAATGAATGAATGAATGAATGAATGAGAGAATGAATATTCTCTGTGTATTATAGATGTGTTTGTATAGGTTTTGACATTAATATAGCCTAAGCTGATGATACTGCATTAAAATAAATAAATAAATAAATAAATAAATAAACATGTTCTCCATCTGTATTATAGGGTTGTTTGCGTGTTTGCAAGGACGGATGTGTGAAGCAGATAAAAAGTGTGTCAGTGTGTCGCTGTGGTGTGACGGTACGGTGGACTGTCCGTCAGGAGAAGATGAAGCTCAATGCTGTGAGATCATTTCCTGTGATCATGTTTGATGATGCGTTCTTTGCTAAACCCAATAATACGATATCTGAACTGTGTCTTGTTTCTGTAGATCGTCTGTACGGACCTAATTTCCTCCTTCAGAAGTACTCAAATGTGAGCGCTAATTGGAAAAATGTCTGTTCAGATGGATTTAATGACAACCTGGCCAAGCAAGCCTGTGCGGAGATCGGATACAAGTTAGTAGATTCGATCAAATAAAAAGGTCACACTTTACAATAAGGTTTAATGAAAGGTTTATTTATTTACTAATATGCACTAAAAATTAATCAAACATCAAAGTTCAACATTTCCTAATGCATCATTAAAATGCTAACTCATGCTTAGTTAATGCACTGAGTTAAGATGAAATGACAACGAATGACTTTGTTTCCATTAACTAACATGAACAAATACTGCAATAAATGTATTGCTTATTGCTTACTCATGTTAATAAACACATTAATGCAACCTTATAGTGAAGCGTCACCATAAAAATCTTATCAACCACCTGCTTTTGAATGATTACACATAGTCCAAACTCAGTCCTGGAGAGCCGGTTTCCTGCAAAGTGTAGTTGAAACCCCAATCAGACACATGTGGGCTAGCTACTCAAGCTTATACTAGGCTTTCTAGAAATATCCATGCAGGTGTATTTAGGCAAGTTGGAGCTAAATCTGCAGAACACTGGCCCTCCAGAACTGAGTTTGGGCACCACTAGTCTAATGCATTCTGGGTGTGATTGTTTTGTAAAATGTGCAACATTTGTCTGTTTCGCAGGGACACATATTCGGGTTATCAGGGAATTTTGTCGCCATCGCTTGACTTCATGTTGGTGAACATTCTCTTTTCTTCCAATCTGAATATGAACACATACAGTAAAGAGTGCATTCGATTTCCTTTTACCGTTAGATTTTCTTTTAGATTTGATTTTCCAGCTATTTAATAAGATATTAAAAGTATTACAGGGTGGCATTGTGGCTCAGTGGTTAACCCATTAGCCTCACAGCAAGAAGGTCACTGGGTCAGTTGGCATTTCTGTGTGGAGTTTGCATGTTCTTCCTGAGTTGACGTGGGTTTCCGCTAGGTGCTCCGGTGTCCCCCACAGTCCAAAGACAGAATTGGATCCATTGAAATGACAATTCTGGACCGAAACTGTAAATTCTAGATGCACTAGGCTGAAAACCGGCCTTGTAATGATTAATATTTTATTAAATATTCTAAAGTAATTCTGTAAGACTTTTTAAATTTAAACACAATAGCTTAAATTTATTCATTCATTCATTCATTTTCTTGTCGGCTTAGTCCCTTTATTAATCCGGGGTCGCCACAGAGGAATGAACCGCCAACTTATCCAGCAAGTTTTTACACAGCGGATGCCCTTCCAGCCACAACCCATCTGGGAAACACAGTCATTCACACTCATACACTACAGACAAGTTATCCTACCCAATTCACCTGTACCGTATGTCTTTGGACTTTGGGGGAAACTGGAGCACCCGGAGGAAACCCACGCGAATGCAGGGAGAACATGCAAACTCCACACAGAAATGCCAACTGACCCAGCCGAGGCTCTAACCAGCAACCTTCTGGCTGTGAGGCATCAGCACTACCTACTACGCTACTGCATCGCCACAGTAGCTTAAATTATACAGATAAAAAAAAATAAACAATCACATTTTATTGACGGCGAACAAGGTGAGAGGCGTCATTTTACCAGCGTCCTACTGTCCTATTGGTGTGTCATTTGACAGACATGTGCAGTTCATGCATCCAAGTATATGTGTATGTGAGTGGAAAATCCACAGAGCGTGACATTGCACTTTGGATGGTGCAAAAACAAACCAACATTGCTTGGCACAAGCCATTGCTATGAATGGGTTTCATTGCACAGCGCTTTCCGCATCTGGTCTGAAAGCTACTCCAGTCTGTGCAATGTCTATGGCTAAAAGAAGAGTGAAACCTGCGCGCTGAACAGTACAGTGTAGCATAGCCTTTTATTCGGCTCATTTGTTTGAATTTCTGGCCCCTCAAAATGTTTTCAGCCGAAAAAAAAAGTGCATACCTATTTTGTACTATTTTACTTTTTAGAATTGCTGTTTAGTTACTAGTCTAATAATCGCATGATGCATACAGTAGTCTGACAGCACTGGAAAAAAAAGATTTATTGAATTCACAACATTTTCTAAGGTAAGTGGTTGCAAAAAATGTGCATGAGCTGATTTTAAACAAACAAATTATTCAATTCATCTGTATTTCTATAGCGCTTTTAAATTGTAGATTGTGTCAAGGCAGCTTAACATAGAAGTTCTAGTAGATTTAAACAGTGTCAGTCCAGTTTTCAGAGTTGAAGTTCAGTTTAGTTCAGTTTGGTTTAGTTTTCACTGCTGAAAGTCCAAACACTGAAGAGCAAATCCATCAATGTGCAGCTCCACAAGTCCCAAATCAAGCAAGCCAGTTTCGAGGAAAAAACTTTCCCAATTGACGAAAGTGAGGGAAAAAACCCTGAGAAAAATCAGACTCCGTTGGGTATGACCTTTTCTCCTCTGGCCAAACGTCCTGTGCAGAGCTGTAGTCTAGGCGCTGGAGGCTCGAGAATGCTTGACGTCCGTCGTGGAGAAGCTGCAGATGTGAGTAGGTCACCAGCTAGTGTACAGGCTCGCCCACAAGATCAGTGAGGAGACTCGTCTGTCACTGGAGTCTTTCAGGAATCAGTCTCAAGCAGGTCGCACACCAGAAGCGCCGCTCGGCGCCGCGCCGCGCAGCGCCAAGCATTTTAGAATTCTAAACATAGGTTTTTATCAGGATACACACACCGGCGCCGCAAGTCGGCGGCTGTCGGCGGCGCCCGGCGACGGCTCAGCACGCAGTTCATTTTTCAGCCGCGCCACAGAGCGCCATCTGATTAGTTTCATGTTAAATATCATTCGAATGTGCGCGTCTGGTGGGTGATACTTTAAACTGTCATGTACGCGCCGTGTCGCGGCGCCGAGCGGCGCTTCTGGTGTGCGACCTGCTTCATGCTCTCCACTCCTCCACGACCACCACAGCATCTGCTCAGGATATGGCCTGGTCCAGGTTTATGGAGACCTCTAGACGTCTTCTATGGTTGGCATCATCTCATCACAGGACTTTAAAGAAAAACATTTGAAATTTAAATGTATTATTTATTGTTTGTTTAAATTCAGCTCATATAAATTGTTTGCAGCCACTTACCTTAAGAAAATTGAGTAAATCCAATGAATGTTTTTTTCAGCGAGTCAGATTTCTGTAACGTTTCTGATTGCACTTTAAATTTGGTATTAAATGCATGCAGATGTTTTGTTTCTTTGTCGACTGAGTATCCGAGGCATGAGCTGTAAAGGCTCCTCCCACATTTTGCTCATTTGCATTTAAAGACATACAATTACAGTACTTTTATTGTTGTTGCTTATACTCAAAAATTAGCATTTACATCATATAATAAATGATCGTAAGGTATAATGAGCTGATATATTTTGGGGACATCTGAGACCAATTGTAAAATACTAAATAGAACCCATTTAATGACTGGTTAATGATATGTTTTATGTATGATCTTGTTTAATAAGTCTTCTTTTTGTGTTGCCCTTATGTTGATACAGTTCAGCCTGTCAATCTTCCACAGCAGTGTCACTCAAATGTACTGGTAAGATAATAGTTTTGCATCTTAATTATTTATGTTTGTTACATGACTTTCAAGTGTGAAAAATACTTATAAAATTACCATTGAAGTTTTAAAACATCTATGAAAATATTATGGGTATATCTGAATTTGTACACCTATTGGTAAAGCATTGCAGCATGCAAACTATATCACTTTAATTGGCTGAACGTTGAAGTTTATGCAAGTACAATGAATTTATCTTATTTGAAAGATTTTCAGAGCACATTAATGTTATTGTTTTGTTAGAATTAAATGTAAAGGTTTTAATAATTTGCACTCATTTTGAATAATTGTGAGTAATAGATTTGAATAATTTTAATTCAATTCATTCCTGTTGTTAAAGCTAGTAATTCTAAGAGGAAATGCTCTTATACATTTAAACAAAATACCATTCAAATACGATTTCTCATCAGTTTTAAAATACAAAACATAACTAGTCTTTATATGTAATTTAAAATTTATTAAAGTATTTTTGAATTTTATTTTCATAAATGCAGTAATGACATGGTAAAAGCATGGTAACATTCAAAGCTTTAAAATATTTCAACAGTCATTAATTAATATGAAGTTGTTGATTAAATATAACACAGTTTTAGTTATAAAATTATATATTATATTATATTTTATTATATTATATTATATTATGTTATATTATATTATATTATATTATATTATATTATATTATATTATATTATATTATATTATATTATATTATATTCATTAATTTTCTTTTCGTCTTAGTTCCTTTATTAATCCGTGGTCGCCACAGCGGAATGAACCGCCAACTTATCCAGCACATTTTTACATAGCGGATGCCCTTCCAGCTGCAACCCATCTCTGGGAAAATTATATTATATTATATTATATTATATTATATTATATTATATTATATTATATTATATTATATTATATTATATTATATTATATTATATTATACGAGTTCGCATGTTCTCCCTGCGTTCGCGTGGGTTTCCTCCGGGTGCTTCGGTTTCCCCCACAGTCCAAAGACATGCAGTACAGGTGAATCGGGTAGACTAAATTGTCCTTAGTGTATGAGTGTGTGTGAATGAGTGTTTGTGGATGTTTCCCAGAGATGGGTTGCGGCTGGAAGGGCATCCGCTGTATAATAACGTGCTGGATAAGTTGGCGGTTCATTCAGCTGTGGTGACCCCAGATTAATAAAAGGGACCAAGCCAACAAGAAAATGAATGAATGAATATTATATTATATTATATTATATTATATTATATTATATTATATTATATTATATTATATTATATTATATTATATTATATTATATTATATTTTATTAGACTTTTTTTTATAAAATAACAATACTTCAAATCCAAAGAGACTCGCACTACTCACAGATTATCAATGCATTGATAAGGGATAACAGGACAAAAAAAGAAATAAGAATACTAAAATTGTTTACAACTGATTAGAGAGTGCATAGCAGTTGTCAGTTTACTGATGTGAGAAGTTGTCATTTTAGTTGAACTTCTCCAACATAAGTGAAGTTTGTAGTTTATTTTAATTTGTAACTTCTGTTCCAGATTGTGGGCGGAGCACTGGGAACCGGATTGTGGGTGGGACCACTGTGACCTCGAAGGGGGTGTGGCCATGGCAGGTCAGCCTGCATTATTCTGGAAGGCATCTGTGCGGCGGCTCCATCATCACTCCTTACTGGATCCTTACTGCGGCGCACTGCGTTCATCAGTGAGTCTCTACACATTAGCTCGTTTTAAAGACACCAGGTTGAATGGGGTACAAAAAACAACTAATATTTATTACCATACTCACCCGGTTGATTACATTAATAATTAGCAACATTTTTTGCATGACTAGGCAAGGCAAACTTTATTTATAGAGCACAATTATACACTAAAGGGTTGTATATAATCTGGCAATATGTGTACAGTAAAAGCATGTCCTTCAGTAAAAACCTTCAGAATAAAGATATGAATTAAGTTGTGGAGAAGTGTTCTGTATATTAAAGCTGATAAAGTTGCAATTTATGGCTCAGTGCAAGAGAAAAACTGCCTTAATTTGTTTTTTAATTGAAACCTACAAACAAAAATTGATAAAGTGTGCCAAAATAAAGGATTAAAGGTATATTGATTGATACAAAACATACAATCATGTTTTGGATGTTTTGTTTTCACAAGAGGTGGGAAAAGTCTCTCCCCTAAACACACTTATGATGAGCTCTAATGAAGGAAAAACATGTGCAGGTTTTCAAATCCAGGGGGCTGGACGGTGTATGCTGGATATCTGACCCAATCAGAGATGGCGTCGGCCTCCGGAAACTCTGTAAA